>NW_024882750.1:0-199994 GCF_019059575.1 Amphibalanus amphitrite | reverse complement strand
ATATACATTAAAAATAATAATGGAACATTTATTAACACTTCATATCATCTGCATGAAACACAATGTAAATATATACACAAACAAACGCACGGGAAATAACGAAAGGTCGCTCATATACCTGCACACTCGCAGTGACCGACGATTAACGCGAGATCGACTGGGGGAGGCGGGGGGGGGGGGTCGTTGAACCGACGTTCCGTTCATGGCCATAAGTTCGACCTCATCCACGACCAGACGGCGTTTAGTGATAGACGGAACCGGAGACCCCGTGTTGTTGTCGTAGTTGTCCTCCATTGTAAGTGGTAGTCGACGGAAGAACTGACCAGGCCCCATGCCTGGAGCAAAAAAAAACTGGATCAGTTCCAAGATTTTTTTTTTCTGTTGGGAGCTATTTTCGCAAACAACACAACGTTCCTTCAGACCAAGAAGCGCGATTTGCCATGAAGTCGGAATATGAAGCACTTAAACAATATAAGATAATGTGAAAAGATACGTGTCAGACTCACCAAAGTCGATCAACGTCGGTGTCGGTGGCATGTGTCGGTGGCAAATGCTCATGTACCACCCGGCCCCGGAGCACTTCACTTCACTTCACTGCACTGCTGCACTGCACTTCCCTCCACCTCACTGCCTCCCGGAGCAGGGGCACGCACTCCCATGCCACGCACGACGGATTCCACCGATAATAGCTGATTTAAGCTATATCATTCCAGAGCTATCACTCGGTGGCATGTGCCCGGAGCACTTCACTTCACTTCATTTCACTTCATATACCGGAGCACGTGCACACACTCCCACCACGACCAACGGACTCCACTAAAATGGCGCAACACGTGGCCGGAAACAGCTGGCACGCGCATGCGCATATCGCTCTGCGCCGTCAAAAGGTGCTAAAGGGCTGGTGATAAGACTCCCAGAGATTTGTAAAGCAGGGCTTAGCTACTTTCTTTGGCGCCAATTTCAAATTTGTTTCCTCTGTAAGCATGTCCGGTTCTATTGTGATACTAACGTAAGCACCATATTCAGCATTATCAACTTCTAAAACACTTAAAATGGTTCTAATTAGAAATCCAGCTTGAAAGAGCACTCACTGATGGACTGGGTACTAGCAGAAGTAGACGTTAAGCTCAGTAGAAGAATAGGTGATCTAAACTTATAATATTTGATGGGAATGTTAGCTATCATTAGCACAGTATTAGCACCATGCTTCTTTGTAAATACGTCGTAGGGTTCTTTTGACGCTAAAAGGTGCTACGAATAGCAGCCGTTAGTACCCCAAATGCTAAACTTTTTTACAGTGTATTGCTTCCAAATTAAGCTTGATTCGCGCCTGGCTCTAGTACTGCATTGAATACCCTCCCGAACCCCTCCCGCATCGCCAGGGTAGCTGTCCCGGTGAGGTGCGTGTCAGACTGAAGCAGTGCGTGGACCTTGTGCCTGAGGCAGGGACACCGGTGTGACCTGTGATAATGGCGGGCACGTGAGCGTGACGCATAGCTGTGTCACATTCTATCCAATCAGGGATGATGAGAGCGCCACAGTGCAGTGGTCAGGACGATGATCGGGTGGGGGAGCGCTGGATGGGCGTGTTACGGGTGAGAAAATATTTGGCACACTTGGCAACTTGAGTGCTACACGGACTTATACGCTAAACCTTTTCACATTTTCTGAAGCAGGGAATCAATTTATGTCCTAGACGTCGCTGGCCGAGGAGAGTGCCTTCTCAGACATTATTTTTTCCAATTGCACGAAGCAAGCAAACAATCGTGTTTTTTTAAGATTTTCGAGCTTTTTCGAATGCCGCTTACCACGTGTCGCATACGTGGGCGTGGCCTGCAGGAGCCGAGTTAGTGGGGGGGGGGGGGGGAGGGAGGTGGTTGGCGCCGAGCACCTGCTTGGCGCGGGTTAATAATTATCTGAAGATATTTATAATATATGTTCAGATTATATTGACATTATTGTTTTAAATCATAGGTAGGGGAGAGTGGGGTAAGATGCCCAGGGTGGGAAAGACGCCCCACCCCCTCTAGCGGCGAAACAAAGAATCGAATATGAAAATTAATGTTCTTAGCGTAAAGCGGAAGCCTGCCTTGTTAACTGCACAAAACTTTGCGAAGCTCAGTTGGGCAACGGATGGCTGGTGATTGCATGTTTTTTATTTGTTGCTTTCAAAAAATATTTTGGTGTCAAAACATTGTAAATATCAAAGAAGATAGATAATTTTTGCGTCCCTTGCTATAGTCGTGATACATTAACCCTCGCCCTGGCAGGGGGGTCGATGCGACCCCCCCTAAGGTTTTTCAAAGATAGCGTAAAAACGGCGGCGCTTTGGCACAGCCTATGGGGCAACCTTTTTACATATGACCTGAAAATTTCAGGTCCGGGTAACCTTGGGTCAGGTTACCAGGTCAGAAAAACCGGTACAA
Source organism: Amphibalanus amphitrite (assembly GCF_019059575.1). Classification (NCBI taxonomy): domain Eukaryota; kingdom Metazoa; phylum Arthropoda; class Thecostraca; order Balanomorpha; family Balanidae; genus Amphibalanus; species Amphibalanus amphitrite. The sequence continues at coordinate 197,568 of NW_024882750.1, read as the reverse complement.
GGTCATGGTCAAATTTCAATTTTCTTTTTGCACCTGTCCAACTCACAGTTTTTCACTGATTTCCTTCAAACTTTCAGGATGTGCTAAGTTCACCGAGTTGTATAACATATAGTTCGTTTTTTTTAGGTCACTGACCTGAGGTCAGTTAGAGGTCATTACGTCGTAACGACGATATCGTCGCAGAAGTAAAGGGGGGCAACTATATGCCCCCCCCCCCCAGAGGCCGGCGGGTGGCGCGGAGGCCCAGCGGCCGCCGGGTTAATGTCCCTAGCGTAAAGCGGAAGCCTTCCTTGTTAACTGCACACAAAATTGCGAAGCTCAGTTGGGCAACGGCTGGCTGATGATTGCATGTTTTTTATTTGCTGCTTTCAAAAAATATTTTGGTGTCAAAACATTGTAAATATCAAAGAAGGTAAATGATTTTTGCGTCCCTTGCTATAGTCGTGATACATTAGCATGCGTGTACTGTTTCCCTAACAGTTTGTTTCAGGGTGTAGTTTTATGGCTAACAAATTGTACTGATTTAATGTTACTCATTACCTTGGGGTAAGATGCCCCCTGTCCTGATGGGGAAAGACGCCCCCTAAATCCGTAGGCTGTCCTTCAAACAGCCCGTCAAATCATTCATTACATACTTTTGATGTAGACAAAAGCCGATCTGGGACTATTGAGAGTCCAGTACGGTCGGGTGCTCCCCATGCCGGTCTCTCGGCCCACATAGCGACTTTTTGGGCGGCATCTGACTCTGAGAGCCCTCACGACGGCCTCTGTGGGCCCCATTATTGGCTCCAGGGCCCCTCTCGACATCCTTTGAGGGCTCCCACGTTGGCCCCACGGGCCGCGCTGGCATCGGAGGTCCCCACGATGGGCTCGAGGGCCCTCAAGCATCATGAAGACCTATAAGAGCCCCGCAGTGGTCTCCTGCGGGGACGCTTCGAAAAGCTCCTGCAACCGGACGCTTCGAAACAGTCTAGCCTCCTCCACGTTTCCGCCTCAGTCATCCTGTTACTGCTGTATCTGCAGTCTGCAGCCATGCCATTCCACTTCTATTCTCCACTTAATCTCCATGATATGCACCGCACAATGCGATAAACACCACTGATTCTTCATGATCTGAGCACTGCCAATGCGCTCCACGCCTCAGCCGACCAGACTGAGAAAAATGGCGGCGAACGCGGACGCGCATACGTCCTTTTGCGCATGCGCGAAAGGAAACCCCCGTAAGCTACTTTGAGAACACCTCCACGGATATTTTACACCTTTAAGAAGTAACGGGCGTCTCTTAAAAGCATTTACAAGGTAATTGTAGGCCTCAAGGTGTAAACGTACCGCTTTGATGTCGTTTTAATACCTTCTTTGGTGTACATAAACTGATCCCATCTTTTCATAGTCTAGATATACTTTTTGTACCTCAACGGTGTTTGATAAACTAACCGCCTTCATTTCTACTTCGATAAAAAAAGAAGGGATGTGTTATGGAAGTGTACGATCATTCTTTTGAAAATACCACTGACTTTAAATAGTGCATTCGGCGTAATTGCAGTCTCTGTACAATATTCATGAAATACTTTGGTGTAAAATAAACCAGCTCGGTGTTAATATTCTTATGTGTGTACAGTGGTGCGGCAAGCGAGGATCAAGCTTAATTTGGAAACAATAGTGCACTGGTGCTGCGGCCTGCGCCAGGACGTTGTGCCGCTGTTATATTGACGTGTTTGGGTGCGCCAGGACGGCATGCTGTTGCTCCGGCCGTACCAGAGCAGTATCGTGGCCTGGTCGATGCTGGTCTCGCCCGAGCTGACGTTCCTGGCGGACGCCTCGATCCAGCTGGACTACTGGCTCTGGTTCAACATCTCGCAGCCTCACACTCCCGTCAGCTTCATGTTGTTCAGGTCAGTTTTGTTTTTGTTTTTGACAAAAAGTTTTTGATTTTTTGACAAAAGCAAATCGATTTTCGTAGCAACAAATTTATTCATTCAAAGTTTTCAAAATTTGTAATCCCGAGAGCTGTGCGGCTGATGGAACACCAAAATTTACCGCTCATGAGCGACTGGTCAGAGGTGGCGGCGGTTGTTTCACATTTTTTATCTTTTGTTCCAGAGTGGTGCTTCGAGTTAACCCGCGCCCCGTAGGGGGGAGCGAAACGCCCCCCCCCTTTCCTTTTCCGTGGATATCTCCTAAACGGCTTCAGATATCGCCACTAAACTTTCATGAACCCTCCGGGGATCAATTTTACACATTGTGACAAAAAATTCCAGAGACTTTGATAGGTCGGCCGTAAATGACGTCAGAATGACGTCATGTTCTGCGATTTCCAACCGAAAAAAACTTCGCGAAAAGAGCTGTCAGGCCTACAGAGTACAGCTTTTAAGATACAGAAACATGACCTTCACATAAAAGGTGTAGAATTGATAGGGCTACAAAACTGCCATCTCGGATTTTTAATTTTTTTGAATTTTGACCCACAAAAATCAAAAAGTAATTTTTTGCATATTTTAGCCAAAAAATCCAAAAAGTTTGTTGATTTTCGAACAAACGGAATATATATGATAGTACCTACAGTCTTCTATCTACATACCAAATTTTAGATCAGTATCTCTTTTTGGCCAAGTTATAGCGAAAAACCTGTTCAACACTGATATGTCAAATTTTCAAACTCATTTCTTGGCAATTCTAGACCACGTAGGGCAATTCTAGACCACGCACCATTAGACTCCCTGTGACGAGCTGCATCGAATCGATACCCATTTTATGCAGAAATATCAACGTCGAAATTTGACCTAATTTGACCTGACCTTGACCTGACCTTCACTAGAACGTAACCTAAGCTGGCCTTAAGAGCTGCCTGACCCACATAATCGAATTCGTCATGTAAAATGGACCATAAAACATGTATCACGCGACACTTTCATATTGTGACCCTCAGCGACTTGACCTCTGTGACCTGACCTGGTAGTAGTGACCTCAGATAGCAAAGTATGTGTTTGACGAACAATGTACCATCGATGGTTTTCAATAAATTACCAATTTACTCGATTTCACAACACATTTCTTGAAATGCCTGTGAACGGTGAAAATCTGACCTTTGACCTGACCTGTGACGTCATCGGTTTGACCTAGGTCAATAAAATCTAGTCACAACTCACAAGGTAGTTACTTGGTAAGGCTATCGAACCCCGTTTGAATTTTCGAAATCGGCCGGTAAATTTCCGAGATCTTAGGGGTGGGGGCGAAACGCCCCTCTCCCCCTACGAGTGGTAGGGTCCGCCGATAGCTCTACGGGGCGCGGGTTAAAGGGACCCTCCCACCTTCAAAAAAGTTAATGAGTTGGCATGAAAGTGATGTCGCTCGGTTCAGAAAGAGCAAAAACGAATATCTACCAAATTTCACCGAAAAATATTCACCGGTTTTCAAGATCTTAGACTCTTACTTTTGTTTACTTTTTTACTTTTTTTTGTTTTCTTTTATTTTTTTACTTTTTCTGTTTATCTCGGAATTTTGATATCGGTGACCTAAGGTCAGGTCAATTTCTCGACCTCCCCATTATAAGTCAATGGGGGAAAATCAACTCCCTGTTTTTACCACTAAAACGGGTCGGAATGGCCCCATATACCATACATGACTTCATATACGATCACCCTTCACTACCTTGAGGTCTGTTTTGCTGTTGGACAGCTGTAAGGCCATGTGACGTCATCAAAGGTCACCAAAGGTTTTTTTGCCAATAACTCCGTACAGGAACAAGATACAGCCGCGCAGATGGTCTCATTGTGTTCAGCTCGTCAAGACGCATCGAATGATATGCATGATGACCTCAAGGTCACGTGACCTGAGGTCAACCTTTGACCTTGACCTTTCGAGGTCAACATATATATCATTCGATGCGGATTGACGAGAGGATCACGATGATTCATTCATTCATTCATTCAGTGTATTTTGGTAACCACGAACAAAAAATATCGGCGAAAATAATCGCGGATCGGCGCAAAAGCAAAATGCTTAAATCAAAGCGCCTCTCCCACAAAACATAAGCACAAAAAACACACAAAAAAGGAAATATTGATGCCCTTAGTGTGTTCCTATCCGGACTAATTCGAAAGTTATTCGAGAAAAACTCTCTCCATATCTAGAGAGTTTTTCTCCGCCATTTTTTTTTTATTCAGTCCTCCCTCCAACGGGCACTTGTGTCCCATTTACAGGAGGGCTCCTCCTCCTCCTGGCCCTTGTTCCCCCACCCCCAGGCTACGGCTGAAGTGGGAGCCTACCCCACACCTGGTGACACAGCCGGGGACGACGCCCACGGAACGGGCGGAACCGGGAATCGAACCTGAACCCGGCACCGCCCGCACCGCGGGTCGACGCCTTAGCCGACTGCGCCACCAGGGCCGCCGACTTTTTGACTTTTTGACCCCTGTGACGTCATCTTTGACCTGACCTGAAAATGACCTGTGTAAAAATTGTAGACCTTGTCCGTGCGTATCCGATGCCGTTTACCGCTTTTCGCTATCTTGCTTCGTTCTCGAGATCTCAGGGGGGGGGGGGCGGTCATCCGCCCCCCCCGTCGGTACTAAGTTGGCGCAGACCCCCGTCGGTGCGCGTGTTAAGGCCCTACATCGTCGGCGGCTCTGAGGACCCCACACTGGCGCCTCTGAAGGTCTTACACAAGCGCATCTGACGGCTACCTACCTGCAACTCTGTGGGCCCCACACTGGTGACTCTGAGGGCTCCCAGCGACGCCTGAGAGTACCACGCCGGTCTCCAGGATCCCACAGGGCTCCTGAAGGCCTCTACTGACCCCTTGCTGGCCTCTCGAAGTCCTTTTGCCCCCATGCCTGTGTCTCTGAGGAGTGAGCACCCCCACAACGGTGCCTTTGAAAAATGAAAGTCCACCGGTGACTGTGAGGGCTCCACACAGACACCTCTGAGGTCTCTACATCGCCATCTCTGAGACACCGGTGTCTATTTAGGCCCCACATCGACGACTGTGAGGGTCCCACACCGGCGTTTCTGGGGCCCCACACCGGTGCCTTTGGCAGACAGCCACCGGTAAGTGTAGGTCCTACACCGGTGACTCTCGAGGGCCCAACCGGCGTCTGAGAGTCCCATGCCGATCTCTAAGGACTCTACAGGGCTCCTGAAGATAGTGCCGGCCCTCACTTGCCGGCCTGTGAAGACTCGTTGTTGGCATCATATGGCCCATTACCAACCTCTGAGGGCCCTTTGCCGGTCTCTGATAGGCCTCTCTGGGTTATCAAGCATTCGCACAAACAACTCCAAGGGCCCCACACACAGTCATCTGTGAGGGGTGTGGGCTCAGCGTCACACCAGTGTCTGAAAGATCACCACAACGGCGTCCATGTGAGGGCCTCACATCAGCACCTCTGAGCGTCCACACCGGCTCCTTTGTGGTTCCTGCACCAGTGCCTCTGAGGGCCACACACCGATACCTTTGAGAGTCCCACGCCAGTACCTCTTAAGGTCCCATACCGGCGGTCCTGGGTCGGCTCTACATATACGAGTACATCAGTGATTCTGAGGGCCCCACCGGCGTATGAGGACCATACACATCAGTAGACGGCCATCCATCGGCGCAACTCCGATTAGGTCCCACACCGTGGACTCTTGAGGGCCCCGTCGGCGTCTGAGAGTATCTTGGGCTGAGTTCTTTCGGTCTACTGAGAACATTTCAGATTCGCCTAAGACGAGGAGGTCAGACATCGAACTTGTAATCGAACACCGACTGACACCCCAAAGGGACAAAGTTCATCCCTTTGAGAAGGAAGCGTTTCGGTGGGTCTTCCCCTCAATCAATCAAACACTCAACACGGAGAGGTATGATTATTCTTTCGGGTAAGCGTGATCATTGTTTTAGAGGAAACTTTGTTTCGGTCAAGTAAGAATATCGCAGAGCTATTGGATGAGAGAAGCTGTTTGTTTCCGGTGTTTGGGAGAGACCCGCGCCGGGCCGGGGGTGTTTGAACACCCACTGCGGTTTTTCGCAGATATCCGAAAAACGGCAGACCCATGTCGCCTTAGGTCAAGTCACCAGGTCACGCCAAGTGACCTCACCTCAGAAAAATAAGAATGCTCGTCATAGCTACACCGACTGAACGATTGCCTTGAAACTCTCAGCGATTAGTAAGAGCAGCATTATCTATAAAATGTACATCTCGGAAATTTGATATCGGTGACCTAAGGTCAGGTCAATTTTGCGGCCTCTCCATTAGGTATATAAGTCAATGGGAGGAAATTAAAAAGCGTCTGTTTTGCACGAACGCTATTCTAGACACTCTCAAGCATCGAGATGTAGGTAAAATTGACACACTGAACCGGAAAATGGCAACTGTGACCCCTTGTTATGGCCCCGAGGTCATCTCAGGTCACGAACAGAATCTAACAGTTTTTCGCTAATAACTCCTGATAGAGGCATGCTAGAGCGCTGAAAACGTCTTAGATGTGTTTGGCTCGACGTTGCGGATCGACTGATATGCAACATGACCTTTTCCGGTCAGGTCATGACATTGACCTTAGGTCAAATTTTCAAGTTGACCTTTCAAGGTTAAATCATAGTTCATTCGACGCGTCTCGACGAGAGGAACACGATGCTGGCAAAAGTAATGGCATGGCTCTTTTAAGTCAAAAGTTATTGCCGAAAAAAACGCTTTTCGTAAAACCGGTCATTTTTGGAGTTTTTGCCCTCTGGAGGCTAAACTGTTGACCTAAGGTCCAATCTGAGAACATTATTCAGAAAGGCCTGTAAAAGGGCTATCGAATGCGTTTTCCCGTGGCGCTGTAGCTCTATCGGTTCCCGAGATAGCCGTCGGCAGTTTCAAAAATGTTGAAATAGTCAACATTTTACCTTTGGTGACCTCTGGTGACCTGACCTTTGACCTGACCCAAAAAATGACGGAGTTTCTTCGTCCTTATTTTGGACGTTCTTTCGATTGCCGCTTACTGAGTGTCGCTACATGGCCCAGGAGCCGAGTTAGAAGGGGGGTGTTCAGACACCCCCCCCCCCCCAGCCCGGCACGGAATCTCGGAGCACCGGCCCGGCGCGGCGCGGGTTAACTCTCGCACTTATTAGGGGGTCGGATAGAACCACCCCAAGTTTTTCGCAAAGAATTCGGGTACAAAGTGGTCCATCTGGGCGAAACTTTAACCCTCGCGGGCCCGGGGGGGGCGTTTTTCGCCCCCCCCCCCTGGCGAATATTTGCGATAGCTCCCGAACGCTTAGGGATAGGAAGGCGAAACGTTCAGTACCTTTTCTCCCATCAATTTGACATCTTCTGAAGTAAAAAATGTGGACCTAGCCCCCTTGAAGACGTCACAAGGTCCATTTTTCTAGACCCCTGCACGGCAAACTTCGGCGTCACAGACGCAAACTTCAAATAGCTGCTAAAAATAGAGTTTTAGAGATAAAGACAAATTACGAGCACGGTTGTGTAGCGTTTGACCTAGAGAAAAATAGAAAAATAGTTTTGGTGACCTGAGGTCAGAGGTCAGGTCAACGACCCCGAAATCTGGTTTTAGTTTTTCGCAAATAACTTCGACAAAAATGGTCCTAGAGCTACGGCAGTGGTACCATCGCATTCGCCTTGTCAAGCCGCGTCGAATGATATATATTTTGTTCGGAAAAGGTCAAATTTTATGTTGACCTCACGTGACCTCGAATGACCTCTGGTTGACCTTGACACATGAAAGGTCGTTTATGATGGATTTGTACCCGCTGATCACGAATCTGGCATCTATTTTCCTCTAAGCCTTCATTTAGAGCTTCCGGATTGCAAAATTGTCTTATTTATTATTACTAACTTGAATCAGTGAACTAGCCTCTAGCAGGGATACTCTTCTGTGACCTTGACCTTTGAGCAGCCTTGTATCGTAAGATGAACCACAAATAGGGAACTGATAAGCCTCAAAACATTTAAAAACATCTTGGAAGTTAGCACGCAAGATATGCGAAAAAGTGCCAAGTTTGAGGTCAATTTTGAGCGTGACCTTGACCTTGACCTTTCACTTTGAGCACATTTTCAGAATCCTCAGATCCTCTTCTTTCGTTTAACAGCCAATTTTGCCGGTTTGATGCAGCCTGCCGTCCTCTAAAAGGCTTACTTTGAGATCACTACACATGTGGCGGTTTTTGCCTTTGACCTTGACCTCTGACCTTGAAAATTGACCTGAGGTCAAAAATTTTAGGTGCATTAGAATCGTCTCGTAAGGACCTTTCGTTTGGTATCACTTTTGTTTCCGTAGCTTCCTTATTTACGGAGTTAGACAGGGGGGGGGGCGAAAAAACGCCCCCCCCGGGCTGCGGTGGTTGGGATTACCCCCCGGGCCCGGCCGGGTTAAGTAATTTCGAGATAATCAATTCTACACATTACCTGAAAGTTTCATGGCCCTGCCACTCATAACCCTTGACCTGTAACCTGTTTGTCGAAACCATGTCAGGCCGGAACCGCCATTCAACGTATGCCACATTATCTATGCGTTTCCAGACTTTGTTGTGTCTTATAAACGAACCAACATGTGAAATGATGGTAGTCCCATGCTTTATAATTGGTGCCTGTGCCAAAGGGCCACTCAATGGTCAGGTCAAGGGCATTAAACAGGTTACTTTTGGTCACTTTTTGGATATGTCAATTTTGTCGAAACTAGAACCCTTTTGAACATTGGAGAAGTAATTTTGAATGCAAAATGTTACGAACTATGCGGCTGTCACTAGTGGTTAACACTACATACTTTGGCTAGCTGGCGTAACACTTACTGGCTGACCTGACCAGACCTGACTCGACCTATACCAAATGCTAAAAATGCTAAAAAAGGACTCAGGTTCAGCGCAAAATTTTGTGCTAGGTAGCACTGAGGTTGGATGTTTGTATTTTAGATTTTTTTATTCTTCTAGTAGGGCAATGTGAGGGGGCAACAAACTAATAAAAAACATGGGTCAGGCACTGCGGATCCAGAAAGGCGACGCTGCGGGAAGTGCATACACTCAAAGAAGTCTCTCCAAACTCCAAAATCTGATCAGATTTGTTTTCCTTACGCGTTGCTGTGCACTTTAAAGCAAACTTTTTGTAATACAAGTTAAGTTTTCCTGAAACAAAAACGTTAATTTCCGCCGATTTCTGGCACTGCCGGGGTATTTGTCCCAAAAGCACCCTCCTGGGCCCAATCTTACCAAATGCCGTGAATGCGCATTCACGGCATTTGGCAGCATTCAGAACTATTCCACATTCACTTATTCATTCGTTCTGGCGACATTCATAATCATTCACGCTATCAAAATCATTGGACAAGATTACCTGGAGGTAAATAAAAAGGACATCTTTGATATCAGTGCCGTAAACTCCGGCCAATGCTGCCAAATCCTATTCACGGCATTGGTAAGATTGGGCCCTGGATCCGCCAATGGGGTCAGGTGGCATGCCATATCTGTTGCTTTTTTTAAGAAAAAAAAACCTATCGTATCAGTGCTATGACGAAAATTAAGTGGCCTAAATCCGATGAGAAAACAGGATTTGGGGGTACCCTAGACTTGGCTCCGTGACCTGGTATGCCCCCCCCCCCCGCGCTGAAACCCTGGATCCGCCAGTGCCTGCCAGTCGCTGCTAGTCCCCATGTCGAAATTTCGGGATTTGAGGGCCTTTATCTCGTCGCAGTGGGCCCATTAACCCGCGCCCCGGGGGGGGGGGGGCGAAACGCCCCCTGTCTTTCTCCGTCGATATCTCCTAAACGGCTGGAGATATCGCCACCAAACTTTCAGGAACCCTCCGAGCACCAATTTTACACATTGTGACCAAAAATTTTCCACAGGCTATGATAGGTTGGCCACAAATGTCATGTTCTATCATTTTCGACCGAAAAAAGGCCTTCGCGAGAAGACCTGTCAGGCCTACAGCTTTGAAGATACAGAAAAATGATCAAGACGTAAAAGGTTCACGATTGACAGGGCTACAAAACTGCTATCTCGAATTTTTGATATTTTTTAGTTTTTACCCCCAATTTTTTTTTTCAAAACGTTTTTTGAGTTTCGATAAAATCGGAATATATGTGATAGCACCTACCGTCGTCTATCTACATACCAAATTTCAGATCAATACCTCGTTTTTTGGCCAAGTTATAGCGAAAAAAAAAAACTGTTGAAAAATGATGACGTCAAATTTTCAAACTAAATCTTGAGCAATTCTAGACCTCGTAGAGCAAAACAAAGACCACCATTAGACTCCCCGTGACGAGCTGCATCGAATCGATAGGGTAGTGTGGGGTAATTTGAACATATTTTTACGTCTTCTCCGTTGTACCAAATTCCAGCTCAACCCTGGATGAAGAAAAACTGTTTCAGTAGCGCATGTGTCACTTGCTTTCACCATGCAAGCCTCATTTTTGGACGAGCCGAGCATACCTTGAATAGCATAGCATCACTTCTCCACCAAGTCACGGTGTGTTCAAATTGCCCCACCGTGGGGTAATTTGAACATACTGTCTTTACCTGCCATAAAAAAAGATAGTCTCGCCAGCACCGATGTTGTTTGACCCATAAACAAATAGGCAGAGCAATTCTAAAGATACCATCATTTGAAACATCAACACAACAACAAAAATAAGAGTTGCAGAGTATCAATATCTGCACGCTGCACACCGGTCAGTTGACAGAATTCGCCTCTCTTCAATAAACAGAACGTCTATCATCTCCGTTCGATAAAAACTCTACCAAACCTTACTTCATCTGTTATAGTGGTGCCAATCGGAACCTGGGCCCAATCTTACCAATGCCGTGAATAGGCGAAATGCCGTGAATGGAGCCCATTCACGGCAACGGCATATTACCAATGCCGTGGATAGCTATTCACGCCATCTCATTCACGGCATGCGGTCGATGTTTATCCACGGCATTTTGGCAGTGCTTTAACATGGGTAGTGGCACAAGCTGCCGCGAGAGCGGCAGAACAAACGCAAATAATCAGCTGATTGCGCTGTCGGTGGCCGTTCCATTCACGCCACCTTTTAGTGCCGTGAATGGCGGGTGTTGTGAAAGGGATAGGTCGTTGGGAAGATGTTACTATGCAATATTTGACACTATTATTTTTTTTTTAAGTAAACAATTCTTCATATAATGCCCTTGACTTCTTAGAGCGACGATTATACGCATAGTGATTATTTCAAAAACATGTATTTTCCAGGGATAAAATCACACTCAAATCCATAAAAATAAACATGTTTATTCATTATATGGTCTTATTTTTCAAATCCATACGAGATCGTGGAGGCGATTTTAGCATCTGGGCCCAATCATACCAATGCCAAACCTATCTATATATGCTATAATATGGATATTTCAGTGTTCACCCCGTCCGGACCTCTCACAAACATCCTTCATAATTTCTAAATAAATATTTAAAACAATTAAAGACCGTTAACTTGTCAAACAATTATCAGCACAGCACTCACAATGCATATTTTACCACTTTCTGTCTGACACATGCAGCTACGGAGCATGCTGCTTCATGCTGATGCGTCTCAAGCTGACTTCTGAACTGAAAGCCTTTTTCTTGATATTTTATGGTTTTGAGATGTAGACGGGTTTCTTCAATATTTTGAGTAATTCCTTTTGTTATCGTGCTCGTAAAAAGCAGCAAATAAGGCTATAGCTTGAGCTGGCCGGGTGCATGTATACCCCAAGTTTGAACTTTACGAGCTGCATTTCAATTGCATTATTCCAATGTCTTAGGAAACAACAGCGGAGCTATCACTAGGTCGTTACTTCAATAATTTTATCTAAAAATTGTTGCAATATCTTAACAGCAAGTAAATAGAAATGATGAGCAGCGAAACGAAGTTGGAAACTAATCCACTCGATTTTTTCAGCGCGAGAATGTCCTCGCGGAAGTTTACTAGGCCAGTAATCCGCTTTTCAGGAGAATTCTTTAGGCAGGCTTTAGTTTTTCATAGTTTGCTATCACGTTTTCCACAAATAACTTATCCTTCACACATATGTATGGCTCTAAAACAAATAAACGCCCGACAAAACTTTAAATAGAGAGCTATACTTGTTCACAAGCAATACGCACAATTTCCGATAGCGAAGGTGACAAGAATTGACCAATCACGTTGCGTGTTTTCTGCTGGCGCTGAATTGTACCGTGGGCAAAATGCGGTGAATAGAAATGCCGTGGCACGGCATTGGTAAGATTGGGTAAATGGAGTGCCGTGGATCAGCCGCCGTGGTTGGCATCCACGGCCTCTGCATCCACGGCATTGGTAAGATTGGGCCCTGGACATTCGGAGCTCCGATTCTTTATAATGTCCAATTCAGAATTGATTGCACAAAGGTATAGAAGTCTGGACAACGTTGGACGATGGCCTGCCACACTTAAGCATTTTCATCAAGTAATCATGCGTAGCATTGATTGGCGAATGGAAAGCTTGTTAAGCTCTCAATATAATGAACACTTTTCGGCTGGTAAAATTACATGATAAGCAATATAAATGACGGTTTTGAGTGTTGATAGCTGCATAATTTTCGGACATATTTGGACAAATAGTTGACTTTAACATTTTTGGACGGAAAATCAACGAAAATGCCAGACATTAGACGGATATTAGACGTAAATTTTCTAAAACTGGCATCACTTATCTGCTACTGCTTTGGGTCAAAAATATTGGCAAAAAAAAACTGGGAGCGTTGTTTTTCGGAGCTATCCCTGTCTTCCTTGAAATTCTCACACTATGTTTAAATTACCCCACGCTAAAAGTTATTTTGCAATTTTTAAAAAACAGGGTTCAAAAGCAAATTTCTTGGATTGAAGGCACTGATTAGGTCATTGTACAACAAAAGCCGTTGCGTATTAGGCGCTAGCAATGCAAGATTTTGCGCTGCAATGAAGTTGCAATGACGTGTTGTTATGCGTTTATCCTTGCGAAATTGATTTTTAACACTGTGCGTCAACATCTTCATTCCCTGAAACTTTAAACCCCGTTCATATGATAGCCCTTTTCGTTACGATAATTTCTCTCATTGGTCTTATTGTCATGCCACTTATGGATTTTCCGTAATTTTGTGTTATTCACACTATGTTCAAATTGCCCCACATGTTCAAATTACCCCACCCTACCCTACCCATTTTATGCAAAAATATCAACTTTGAAATTTGACCTAATTTGACCTGACCTTGACCTGACCTTCACCAAAACGTGACCTAGGCTGGCCCCAAAGGCTGCCTAACCCACATAATCGCATTTGTCATGTAAAATAGACCATAAAACATGTATCACACGACACTTTCATAGTGTGACCCCCGGTGACCTGACCTCGCTGTGACCTGACCTGGTATCAGTGACCTCAGATAGCAAAGTATGTGTTTGACGAACAATGTACCATCGATGGTTCTCAATTGATTACCAATTTACTCGATTTCACAACACATTTCTTGAAATGCCTGTGAACGGTGAAAATCCGACCTTTGACCTGACCTGTGACGTCATTGGTTTGACCTAGGTCAATGAAATTTGGTCACAAGGTAGTTCCCCGGAGGGCTATCGAACGCCGTTTGAATTTGGAAAATCGGCCGGTAAAGTTCCGAGATCTCTACGGGTGGTAGGGTCCGCCGATAGCCCTACGGGGCGCGGGTTAAGGTTTATACCATATCGGGGTCACATCGGTTTCTGAGGGCCCATGTCTGCTGCCAAGGGTCTCACACTGGTCTCTGATAGTTTCATTTAGGCTTTGAGAGCCAGGGCTTGCCTAATGCCCACAGCCCATCGTGGGCGCCTCATGCCATCTTCTTAGTCTCTGCCGGTCTCGGAGGGCCCCTGTCGATATTATTGGCCCTTACAGGTTTTTAACCCTATTCCTGGCGGGGGCCTCAGGAGCCCCCCCTGAGGTTTTTTGGTTATTTCTCCCAAACGCGTTGAGCTAGGAAGCTCAAATTTTCTGACTTTTCCTAAAAGGCTTCTACGCAACATGTCTGAAAATTTTGAGTTGATCTGACCTCAGGTCAGGTCACCAGAGGCGGTTTGGTGACCCTACCTCAGAAAAGTTTGCAATCACGCCAGAGCTAGAGTTTTTGACCGATCAATTTCTTCTCTTCAGGCTTTAGTTAGGGTACCAGTATGTGCAATTTGTATATCTCGGAATTTTGATATCGGTGACCTAAGGTTAGGTCAGTTTCGCGACCTCCCCATTATAAGTCAATGGGGGAAAAATCAACTCCCTTTTTTACCACTAAAACGGGTCGGAATGGCCCCATATACCATACATGACTTCATATACGATCAACCTTCACTACCTTGAGGTCTGTTTTGCTGTTGGGCAGCTGTGAGGTCATGTGACGTCATCAAAGGTCACCAAAGGTTTTTGGCCAATAACTCCGTACAGGAACAAGATACAGACGCGTGGATGGTCTCATTGTGTTCAGCTCGTCAAGACGCATCGAATGATATACATGATGACCTCGAGGTCACGTGACCTGAGGTCAACCTTTGACCTTGACCTTTCGAGGTCAACATTTATATCATTCGATTCGGATTGACAAGAGGATCACGATGATGCCCTTAGTTTGTTCCTATCTTGACTAATTCGAAAGTTATTCGAGAAAAACTCTCTCCATATCTAGCGCCGCCATTTTGACTTTTTCGACCCCTGTGACGTCATCTTTGACCTGACCTGAAAATGACCTTTGTAAAAATTGTAGATCTTGACCGTGCGTATCCGATGCCGTTTACCGTTTGTCGCTGCGATGTGTAGTTTTTGAGATCTGAAGGGGGGGCCGAATCGGCCCCCCGCCAGTTTCTTGTCCCGGCGGAGCCCGCCAGGAATAGGGTTAAGGGCCGCTGGTAGTCTCTGCAAGCACCATGTCGTCAGTTTTGTCTATTTTTGGTCGCTTTGGGACCCAACATGTCTCTTAGCCCGCGCCCTGGTGGTGGGGGGCTATTTTGCCCCCCCCCCCCTCCAGACTTCTCGATATATCTCCAGAACCGCTGCGCCGATCGTCACTAAACTTTCAATACCCTCCCGGCCATCAATTTTACACATTGTGTAAAATTTCTTCAAAAATACTTATTGTTGGTGCTCGGGAGACTTTATGGGTGCTCAGACTCACTTTGTGAGCGCTTGGGCACAGGGGCGGTCGCAGACTTGGCGTTTGGGGGGGGGGGGGGCAACTTGGCAAAGGGGCCCCTGCACTGACCCGGAGGCCCCCGGTGCTAGCTAAAAGGGGCCCACGGGCGTAGTGCATGTGTGCAGAAATCCAGCCATGGCCGGTGAAGCAGGGGGGGGGGGGTAGGGAGCGGCACCCGAGCGGAGGCTGTACCATGTCGAAAAGGTAAGTTCATTTTGAAGCATTGGTAATGTCAATTGTCAATAATTCACGCAACTGTGAATTGACTACCGCAAAAAGTAAAACCGGCTAACTTAGCCATTTTCGAAGATATCGTGCTAAAACTTTTGACAGTGGGTCATCGGTTTGTGTTCAATCACATGTGTTCCGTTTCTTATTTTTTACTTGAGCACAAATGTAAGTTTTGAACACCATCACAGTAGCAAATGCATCGAAACATGGATAGTAGTGGGCAAAATATCCTGAATTTGTCGTGCTGCATCGAAAGTAGTGTTGATGAGAAACGGGGCTTTTATTCCAGATTATTGTGGGTGCATAATATATTGTCTGCACCCACTGGAGAATTATTGTTGGTGCAACTGCACCCACTGCACCCATGGTTCCTACACTTATAGGCCCATGGATAACGCTTCGGCGATACCTATCGCATAGAGGCTACAATGTGGCCCTTAGAGTACAGTGTCAGTTTCCTAGAGGCCGGCGTTGGACCCAAGGGTCAGCGAAGGGCCTCAAAGGTCCCAGATGGGGCCCCAGAGGCTGATTTGGGCCCTGAGAGGCAAGTGCGTGACGCCCAAAGATAAGTCTTGGGCTCCCATAGAACATAATAGGGCCATCAGTGGCCGGTGTAGAGACCTCATAGGCCAGTTCGGGGCATATAGAGGCTAGTTCGGGGCACCTCAGAGGCTAGTGTGGGGCCTCAGATGTCGGTGTGAGGCCCTTAAAGACCGGTATGGATCCTCAGAAGCCGGCATCGATCCTTCAGAAGCCAGTACGGGGCCGTCAGAGGCACATAAGGCCAGGGGTCAGTTTGGGTCCCAGAGACAGAAATGGGACCATCAGAGGCCGGTGTGGAACCTTTAGAGGCCAGTTTGGGCCCTTAGAGGCCAGTTTAGGGCCCTCAGAGACCAGTACAGGGCCTGCAAAGGGCAGTTTGAGACCATCAGAGACCGACTTAGGCACACGGATGCTAACGTGGGTCCTTACAGGCCAGCATGGAGCTCAGAGGTTAGCGTGGGGCCCTAAAAGACCGACATGGGTCGGCGTTGGACCCCAGAGGCCAGCCTCAAAGGCCAAAGATGGGCCCTCAAAGGTGATGCGGGCCCTAAGAGGCCGGCATCGGGTGTCCAGAATCCAGTGCGGGGCTCTCAGAGGCTAATGTGCGCCCTTCAACCCAGCATGGGGCCCTCAGAGGTCAGAATGGGGCCCTAAAAGACTGGCATGGGCCGACGTTGGACCCCAGAGGCCAGCAGAGGGCCCTCAAAGGCCAAGATGGACCCTCAGAGGCCAATGAGGGCCCTTAAAGGCCGGCATCGGGTCTTCAAAATCCAGTGCGGAGCCAATAGTTTAATTTTGTTTATTACGCACGAAACAACCACAGGCTCCAGGCCCACTTACGGCTGCAGTCACATAGCATACATGGGGCACCTAAAAGATGCACGAACGTAAAAGACGAATGACTAGACAGCGTAGTTTAAGCATATGTAGATAGCACCGCTGCCCCAACCATGGACATCAGTAGGAACTAGGAACCCTCACTGTTTGCGAACTTAAAAACCTGAGATCTAAAAGAAGATGATGAGTAAAAGAAATCAGTCCCTGGCGCTTTTTTCAAAAGCGCGTTGCATGTTTCCGGTAACCGCGACAGGAAGCCGTTACGCATAGATTTCACTCGCCCGCCCGGCACATGGAACATGCCAGTGTGACGGGTACGTCGTAAGGGAACAGCCAGCGAGAACACGGAGACAAGATACTGGCAGTCCAGGCGGTCATGCATGACAGACTGCAATAACCTCATATCGGTTTGAATCAGGCGAGCTTTGATAGACTGGATTTTAAAATGGTTCAGGAGTGTGATGTAGTCCATGGAAGGGCAGCGGGGCTGGGTTTTACGCCCTAACCACATCAGAAACCTATGCTGAACACGTTCCAAGCGTTTGAGATGAGTTGCGGCGGCCCCGGACCAGGTGACACTAGCGTACTCCATCACGGACAGCACGTGGGCTCTGTACGCTGACAAGATTGCGTGATGATTGAAGTCTGGGCGGCGGGCACATGGGGACATCTGGACACTGCGCATAAGCAGACCGAGCATACGGTTCGCCTTGCCAACCACTACATCAACATGATCGGCAAAAGTCAGTTTTGCATCCAGGACGACACCAAGATCGCGCATCTGCTCGCATCGCTCCAGTTGATGTCCGTCAAGGTAATAAGTACCCTGTACCGGGGCTAATATGGCTAACATGTGTCCTTACAAGTCAGCATAAGGCCCTCAGAGGTCAGTGTGGGGCCCTAAAAGACCGGCATGGGCTGGCGTTGGACCCCAGAGGCCAGCGGAGGGCCCTTAAAGGCCAATATGGGCTCTCAGAGGCCGATTCGGGCCCTTGGAGGCTGGCATTGGGTCTTCAGAATCCAGTGCGGGGGGCCTCAGAGGCTAATGTGGGTCCTTACAGGCTAGCATGGGTCCCTTAGAGGTCAGTGTGGGGCCCTAAAAGACCGGCATAGGCCGGCGTTGGACCCCAGAGACCAGCGGAGGGCCCTCAAAGACCAAGAGGGACCCTCAGAGGTCAATCCGGGCTCTTAGTGGCCGACATCGGGTCTTCAGAATCCAGTGCGGGCCCTCAGAGGCAATTAAAAGCTAGTCTTGAGACAAATGAGGCCACCAGAGCCTGTGTGAGGCCCTCAGCCGCCGGTTGGGCCCCTGAGACCGGTTTAGGGGCCCTCAAAGGCCAGTGGAGGGCCCTCAGAGGTCAACGTGGGTCATCAGCGGTCAATGTGGGCGCTTGACCGCTACTGAAGGGCCCTCAGAGGTCAGTGCAGGACCCTCAAAGACCGGTATGGGAGCTATTAATAGCTGGCGTGGGCTTCTCGAGTCTCGTGACAATCGAATACGGGTCAGGGCCCCATACGCCCATGGGGGCCCATCGGTTGTTTGGGGGGGCCAAATGATATGATGGCTTCCCTGATTTGCCTTTGGGGGGGGGGGCATGGCCCTGATGGCCCCCCTGCAACCGCCACTGCTTGGGCACACATAAAGAGATATACAACCCCACCCCTGAGGGGGCATGTAACACCATTTGCCGACCTCTACTGTCTAAGTGTGACTGTCTAATACTTAGTCACTAGTCTATGAATGTTTTTCAATAGCATGCCGTTTACTTGATGTTATGACACATTCCGAACTCCGAAGGCCTATAAGCGGTCCAAAATGCGACCTTTGACCTGATCTGTGGCGTCATCGGTTGCATCTACGTCAGCTAAAATATTTGGGTCACGTGGTAGTTTCTTCGTGGGACTATGGAACGCCGTTTGAGTTTTGATAATCGGTCGGTAATTTTTCGCAACGTAACGCTGTTTCAGGAATAGGCTCTTTAAAATTATCACTGAAGAAATTCTAAGGTTTGATGCCTAAAGGTAGAGAGAAAAGCGCTATCTATTTTTAAAGCTGCCTAGTCTTCCAGGAGGAAACCTTATTGCTGTCATTTTTTGTGGCATGTGGCTCAGTCTTGCTGTGCTGGAATAATGCTCGCCATTTGTTTTTAGTGTAGTACTCGTGATGTTTGGTGTGTAGCTCAACCACGGCTCTGGTTCCGTGTTCTTTATTGCGTGCACCCTTTTGCTTTGTAGGCGTGTTGACGGCATTGAGGAGGACGAAGCGTTCCTCAACATCTCAGCATTCGCCAGCGTCCACCAGAGCCACTGGTCTTCCATCGACGTCGGCCTGGAGACGGACGACACGGATCGCTTCCAGGTCAGCGCCGCCGGACCACCACAAACACAGAGACAGAGACAGAGCCAGAGCCAGAGAGAGAGAGAGAGAGAGAGAGAGAGAGAGAGAGAGAGAGAGAGAGAGAGAGAGAGAGAGAGAGAGAGAGAGAGAGAGAGAGAGAGATAGAGAGAGAGAGAGAGAGAGAGAGAGAGAGAGAGGGAGAGAGAGAGAGAGAGAGGGAGAGAGAGAAAAAGACATACAGAGAGAGAGTGAGTGAGAGAGAGAGAGAGACGGAGCCAGAGAGAGAAGGACAAAGATACAGAGTGAGTAAGTGAGTGAGTGAGAGAGAGAGAGAGAGAGAGAGAGAGAGAGAGAGAGAGAGAGAGAGAGAGAGAGAGAGAGAGAGAGAGAGAGAGAGAGAGAGACAGACAGACAGACAGAGAGACAGAGAGACAGACAGAGAGAGACAGAGAGTGAGTGAGTGAGTGAGTGAGTGAGTGAGTGAGTGAGTGAGTGAGTGAGTGAGTGAGTGAGTGAGTGAGTGAGAGAGGGTGGGTGCGTGCGGGCGGGCGTGTGCAGGTGTCAAAATCGCTGGCATCAAAATAACTGGTGCCCCAAAATAGCTATTATAGTACCTACATGTCCGCCACAATGTTCCTAACTATCTGTGAAAAAAAAATGGAGTGGGCTGATGAGCTACGAACGTGAACCTTGGCATAGCTTCAAATGAATACCTAGGCAATGTTTGAGGAAAGTTTGGTGGTTGTAGTACCTAAGATGACGTCACAGTGACGTCATAAAGTTTTGTCGTTTTCCGATATGGACCGTTTCTGATGACGCTGAGCATGAAACTCAGCTTTAAATGAACTAGACAGCACCTGCTGTCATCCTAAAACATCTAACTACACTTCCATCTAGTTTCTGACCAATAATCGACCCTTTATATTCGGTCCCATATATCTGATGTATCGTGAGGAATATGAGAGTCGCAAATCTATAATTTCACTTATGACGTCACTGTGACGTCATTTTAAATGGGATCGACACCAAATTTGGACACAACCTCGGCTAGGTATTCAGAAAGATGTGTGCAAAGTTTCGCTTCTCTATCTCTTCGCGTTGCGACGATATCGTCGCAGAAGTAAAGGGGGGCAACTATATGCCCCCCCCCCCAGCGGCCGGCGGGTGGCGCGGAGGCCCAGCGGCCGCCGGGATAACTTAAGCAGCTAACGCCGTTTTCATGCATCAACATCACGCAACGGCGTGTGACCTTGAAAGACAGTCAGTGTTGGTGTGGAAAGTCAATGTCGCATGGTGTGTCAGAAGTGGAAATAGCCGCATGGCTTTAGTTCTCCAGCCTTGTCAATAGATGGCAGTACCACAATATGGGCAGCGGATCGTGCAATTGACGTCAAATTTTCGTTACCTGCTAAGAATTGAATGGCGGATCTTGTCATGCAAGAATCAAGTAAATCGGTCCACAACTTTTCTAGCAACAGGGGTATGAAGTCAAACACCCTGCCAGAGCGGCGGCGCGGCGGCCGGCGGCGGCCGTTACGTGCCGCCCCCCAGGCGCGCCTGGGAGCCTGGCGGCGCTGAACGGTTCCGACTTGGCACTGCACTCAAACCTGTTAACTGCTTGGAAAGTAGTTATTATAGCAAAATTTCCGTTCAAGTGAGGAATAATCCAAGGGCAGGAAGCATGTACACTGTACAGGGTGTCCCAAAAATAATGTCACACCTTTCCAGCGTCAATTTCATGAAAATAACAAACATGAGAGGCGCGCTTTTCTTACATATGCATCCCACCTTCTCCCTGATGCAGGTAAGCATACGGTCCGAGACATCTGACATCAACATGTCTAGCTTCTGTGGACTGATCTTGGACCAGACAGATCGAACGTTCCTGGTCAGCGTGCGTTCAGGTTATACTGGCGCCGTTTTGCTCATGTCTTACAGGACGATCGCCCAAAGATTTTCTATCGGCGACAGGTCGGGGCTATTCACCGGCCATTTGCCCTTCTTCCAGAATGCTAGGAAGTTCGATCTGTACCAGTCCTTCGTCGTTCTAGCTCGATGAGCCGGGGCGCCGACTTGTTGAAAGATGGCCCTGGACATGTTCAGCAGAAGTTTTCGGCTGGAAACGTGGCTTGTTGGGCTTCAGCTTTAGAGACATCCGACCGGTACCGATGGATTATCAATTTACTGAGACTGGATGACTGTTGGCAATCAGCCTCCTTGCCAGTTTCCTTGTGGATAAGCCCGTCTTTAGCTCTGCACTTCGCGATGACGATCTGCGCTATACCCGGCTGGCGAAAGTCTTCCTGCCGCGACCTAGCTTGTTCCCAGGTATCTATCCGCTTCTGTCGCGTGAAAACCAGCGCCAAATCGTGCGACAACTCATGTACAGTACCTCGGCGACCTGGCCGTGGGTCATGCAACCGGCAACCATGCCGACTGCCCCGCTGCGGGACGATTTGCTCTGCAGTTTCGCCATCCTGGACACCTGGTCCGCGCGCGCTGGGTACTGCCCCGGAAATGACCTCCGTACACCCTTTGACCGGTCAAGGTCACAAAAATTCGAAGGTCACGTGACTAGAATGTAGCCAATATGGTCTGGGAGCCAGTACCGGTGAAATTATATTGATATTGCACAGTAGAAGGCAAAACAAAGGTGGGAGGGTGTGACATTAATTTTGGGATACCCTGTATGCTTGTGTGCATACTGTGTAAGCCAAGAAACTGCATTAGTAGATACTCGCTAATATTAGATCCAGCCAAGTCCGAACGCATTCCAGGGATGTGTTTCTGATGGGTCAACAATATTTATCGTTCGATGGCGGATACAGTTTTAACAATGCAATTTTTTTTTTTGCACAGCTTGAGCTCTATTCCTTGAATAATTCTCTTCAACGCCTCATTCCTAGTTAAGCGAATTAGTCCACCCTGGTTCAATAAATGAGGCGATTTCGCCACAAGGTCGCGGAAAACCGACCGAAAACGGCCGCGCTCAACGTTAACCCGCGCCGGGCCGGGGGGGGGGGGTGTTTGAACACCCCCCCTGCGGTTTTTCGCAGATATCTGAAAAACGGCGGCGCGGAGCGCCGCTATTTTTGGCACACCTGTTTGCATCTTTTCCGCACATGTTGTTAAAATTTCAGACTCAGGTCGCCTTAGGTCAGGTCACCAGGTCACGCCAAGTGACCTCACCTCAGGAAAAATAAGAATGCTCGTCATAGCTACACCGATTGATCGATTACCTTGAAACTATCAGCGATTGATTAGAGTAACATTATCTATAAAATGTATATATCTCGGAATTTTGATATCGGTGACCTAAGGTCAGGTAAATTTTGCGGCCTCTCCATTATAAGTCAACGGGAGAAAATTGAAAAGCGTCTCTTTTGCACGAACGCTATTCTAGACACTCAAACATCGAACTGTCGGTACGATTGACACATTTAACCGGAAAATGGCAACTGTGATCCCTCGTTATGTCCCTGAGGTCATTTCAGGTCACGAACAGAATCTAACAGTTTTTTTGCTAATAACTTCTGATAAAGGCGTGCCAGAGCGCTGAAAACGCCTTAGATGTGTTCGGCTCGACGTTGCGGATCGACTGATATGCAACATGACCTTTTCCGGTCAAGTCATGATCTTGACCTGAGGTCAAATTTTCAAGTTGACCTTTCAAGGTCAAATTATAGTTCATTCGACGCGTCTCGACGAGAGGAACACGATGCTGGCAAAAGTAATGTCATGGCTCTTTTGAGTCAAAAGTTATTGCGAAAAAAAAACGTTTTTCGTAATAACGTTTTTTTTTTTTTAGTTTTTGCCCTCTGGAGGCTAAACCGTTGACATAAGGTCAAATCTGAGGACATTGCTCAGAAAGGTCTGTAAAAGGGCTATCGAATGCGCTTTTCCGCGGCGCTGTAGCTCTATCGGTTCCCGAGATAGCCGTCGGCAGTTTCCAAAATGTTGAAATAGTCAACATTTTACCTCTGGTGACCTCTGGTGACCTGACCTTTGACCTGACCCAAAAAATGACCTTAGTGTTTTCGTCCTTATTTTAAACGTTCTTTCGATTGCCGCTTACTGCGTGTCGCTACGTGGCCCAGGAGCCGAGTTAGAAGGGGGGTGTTCAGACACCCCCGGCCCGGCGCGGAATCTCAGAGCACCGGCCCGGCGCGGGTTAATTTGGGCATGCAGACTCTTTAAAACTCGCATTGGGCGGGTAGGGTTTCCCAGGTATTGGCTCCAAAACACCGTATTCGGCTCCCGAATACGTCCAAGTGATCCGCCTCGTTCCTAGTTACGCTCTAATTAGATCAAGTGACTCATAAGGAGCGAAAAAGCGACAAAAAGCATGACTTTTCCTATGGCGGCGGGCTGCCGGGTTGCCAGACGGCGCACCGGCTATTTCCACTTTTGACACACCATGTAATTTTCAGATTTCAAGGTCGTAATGTGAAATTCAAACCTCCGTTCTTTGTTTGAAATCGTTAGGGCTCCTCCTGGATGACCTTGAAATTCAAATTTACTCCTAAATTTTTGTTCTTTTGGTGTTCATCTTTCACTGGAATTGGAAAAAATATACTCATGATTTCAAGATTGTCCGACAGCCCGTTGACTGAAAAATTATTGCATTTTTACAAAGACGCAATTTTCGGAAAAACCCATCCAACGATTTTAATAGAAAGTAAATTTTTGAAATCAGCCTACCGTCAGTTCTCGAATAACAGTTATAGTAGTACATAGCAGTCAGTTAGTATATTTCGTTTCCTTTGTAAATCACATGACCTTCCGACGAACGGCGTGTGGTGACGGCCGATGCCCACCGTCCCAGGTAGCAATTTACGGATTCATGGCCGGCGACGGCCCGGTGCTGACCAGCAACCTGGGACTGGACCGGGTCATTCTGCGCGGCGTCGCCGGCGACAACCCGTGCGGGGGCAACTCGACGCTGCCGCCGACGCCGACACCGGCGCCCACCTCTCCGATGACAGGTCAGTCGACGGCAGACGACGGATGACGGGGAGGACGGATAGGGCTGACCGGGCTGCCATTTGAAAGGTGAAGCCAATAGCTCGTTTCGCTAGCTCAATGCTCTTCTGCGTTGTCCATTGCATTATCCAGGACTTTGGCTACAGTTTACCCCCGGACCCAAAATCGAGAAAACATGGCCTGTCTGCGTCTAGTTTCAATCTCTCTCTCTCTCTCTCTCTCTCTCTCTCTCTCTCTCTCTCTCTCTCTCTCTCTCTCTCTCTCTCTCTCTCTCTCTCTCTCTCTCTCTCTCTCGCTCTCTCTCTCTCTCTCTCTCTCTCTCTCTCTCTCTCTCTCTCTCCTCTCTCTCTCTCTCTCTCTCTCTCTCTCTCTCTCTCCTCTCTCTCTCTCTCTCTCTCTCTCTCTCTCTCTCTCTCTCTCTCTCTCTCTCTCTCTCTCTCTCTCCAGAGCCGTCGCCGGGGCCGACGGAGCCACCGACGAGATCTCCCACCACACCTCCGTACGACTTTGTCTGTCCGACCCAGTACGGCCTGTACGAGGACGCCGCCGACTGCCACTACTTCTACCAGTGCAGCAACTGGACGCCCTACCGCATGGTCTGCCCGTCGAGCCTGGTCTACAACCCGAACACAGAGCGGTGCGACTATTCAACGAACGTGCCCGGATGCTGAGCGGCGCGCCGGTCCGGCGCCGGCGGCACCGCCCGGCACAATGTGCCACCTCTCCGACACTCCGAGCACAGTTTTACCAGCAGAAAACCCGTCGGCCGCCAACACTCTTTTTCTCATGTGCCCCAATTTCGTAGGCTACGCGACAAAAATGTTAAGGTAGAAATATATCCGTCAGAATAGTGTTTTTTTAACAACGGAATGATATACATAATCACTTTTTGCGTGGTTGATTAAACTTGTGTGTGAGACTTAAACACGCTAGAAGTAAAAAGACTGGCAGCCCGGCGATTTTTCTCTTTGTAAAACTGGCCTTTGGCCTGTAGTATGCAGTCGCCGCTGCAAATGGTGGGGATGACCCATCGCTGCACATACTGATAGGGATTTGACTACGTATTGATTACAAATGATCAGTGATCACGCATTGATTACGTGTTGATTACGCTTTGAATGCGTCGCTACCAGCCTCTTGATCGAAATTTGACGCCTAATAAAATATTATTCGCATTCCAAAAGTAATATACGAGAGCGTATGATAGGTATGATACTGAGCGAGGCCGGTGTAAACTAATTTTCAAGACTGACGTTGTTACTGGATTTTTGAACGAGGCCGAAGGTCGAGTTCAAAAATTGTAAGGACTGAGGTCGATGAGGTCTTTAAATTTTATCACCGGCCGAGCTTGGTATGTGTCTTAACTAGAGATGTCAATCGGATACCAACTTTTTGGTATACCGATACCAAACCGATACCAACTTGGTATTTGGTATTTCAATCGTAATGTGTTTGGTATTTTGTTGGTATCATAAACCCTCACTAATGTATAAGAGACTAAGAAATCGGTAAAAAGTTGGTATTTCCCTCATTTTCCCAAGTTGGTTTGGTTTCGGTATTTTCCCGTGGTGTTGGTTGGTATTTGGTTTGGTATCGGTATTCCGATTTTCCGTAATTGACATCACTAGTCTTAACCCGCGCGGGGCTGGGGTCTCCAGCCGAACGCGCGGGGCTGGGGGGGGGTAAATTTTACCCCCCCTGTTATCTCCCGAACTAACGGTCCGATTTGGAAAATTCAAACGCCAATCGAAAGCTCTCATCACGAACTACTAAAAACATGTACTTAATTTAAAGTTTGAGGTCAAGGTCAAGGTCAGGTCAAGGGTACAAATTGCAAGTTTCTACAGTATCGGCCTTGCACCGTAGTTGCCGAAGAATGGAGTCATGGACTGAGACTGATCGCCCAAAACGTGTTCTTAGGCTACCAAGACAATATTCGTTGCATACAATATCATTCAGAGGTCAAAGTCAAGGTCAGGTCAGGTCAGGTCAGGTCACCAAAAAACAAAATATAGAAAAGGGCATGTGCGACACATGTTTTATGGGTCATTTTACTCATAGAATTCAATAGGCACACTCAATAAGTGATATGGACCACCTCTGGATGAATTTCAGGTCGAGGTCAGGTCAAGGTCAGGTCAAGTGAGGTCAAATTTTGAAGTTGGTTGTTAAGGCCTAAAAAGGTGTCTATCTGATGCAGTTTTTCACGGCGAATCGAATGGTGCTATTTTTGTTTCCGTACGAGGTCTAGAACTTCCAAAAAAGTCATTTTTCAAAAATTTTGTGTGTCGTGACGTCATAAAATTTTGAATAACTCCCACATTTTTGAACCGATTCTTCTAAAATTTGGTATGTAGGTGCACATAGACCACTTCTCTGACATATATTCCGGTTTTTTCGATAGACTCAAAATTTTGGATTTTATAATGATTTTCCCAAAAAAGTCAGTTTTTTGAAAAAAATTAGGCCAAAATCCAAAATTTTCAAACAACCGAGATAGCCATTTGATAGACAAAGTAAAATTACGTATAACCTTTTTCGTTACGTCTTGATTCCTTTAAAAATGAAGATGTTAGCGGCGTTTGAACTTTTGCCGTTTTTGAGGCGAAAATGACGAACATGACGTCACTAAAACGTCAATTTCTCAAAAATTTTCCGACGGATTTCGCTCAAATTTTCAGGGAACGTGTCAAATTGATGTAAGAAAAGGTACTGAAAGTTTGGCGGCGCTGCGCGTCGCCGTTTTTGAGATATCGCAAAAATTCGCGAGGGGGGGTAAAATTTACCCCCCCCCCAGCCCCGCGCGGGTTAACCCTCGCCCATGTAGGGGGGGGGGGGGTTGGTGCAACCCCCCCTGAGGTTTTTCGGAAATAGTGCAAAAACGGCGGCGCGCAGCGCCGCCAAATTTTGGGTACCTTATGGGGCAAACCTTGCGCATCTTTTGATAAAAAAATTTGACCGGGTCATGTCAGGTCACGGAGTTATGACGTCACAAAGGGAACAGCCTCCGGCCGGATTTTCACAAACTGAGTGCCAACGCCCGAGGTTTCCTGCCGGTGGTACGAACATCGGTTGATGGATCGTGATGAAACTTCCCATGCATGTTGGGGCAAGTATTGGCTATCATATGGTATAAGAAACTTGACCGGGTCAGGTCAGGTCACGGAGCTATGACGTCACAAGAGGAACAGCGTCCGGTACTATTTTTGAAAAGCGCCCGAACC
This sequence comes from Amphibalanus amphitrite, assembly GCF_019059575.1. NCBI lineage: Eukaryota > Metazoa > Arthropoda > Thecostraca > Balanomorpha > Balanidae > Amphibalanus > Amphibalanus amphitrite. Next base: position 170,296 of record NW_024882750.1, on the reverse strand, counting down.
ACTATTTTGCTAATTCTTGTCACCTCAATGGGAATATGCAGCAATATTAGCTTCTATAGGGAGCAAATGGACCTCCCAAATCCAAAAATACAATCAGATTTCAAAAATTTAAATTTTGATTTTTCGAATTTTTGCCGCCGACTGTGACCTTGCCGACTTCCGGCGCTCCCAACGCGCCATTTTTAGAGCTAGGGAAACGAAATACATACCAAACGATAGAGAATTGATCAAGGAACACGATAGTGAAGGTTTCAAGTCGATATCTCCCACCGTGTTGCCGCAATCGCCGCGGAAAGTTGAAAAAAGGCTAATTTTCCGAAAATTTGACCTTTGACCGGTCAAAAGTAGGTCAAATGTTGACCTAGGACCAAAAAATATACCACCAATCGCGAGATCTCGGCGAGAGCAATCCGTTGGTCTTTTCCGCTAAGCTCTACGACGCTCCGTTTTCAAACGCCAAGGGGGGGGGGTCGCACCAACCCCCCCCCCCCTGCATGGGCGAAGGTGGCAGATCGCCGTTTACGGGCGAGGGTTAAGGCCGACCCACAATGGACCTCGCATGCGGGTTGCTAGTTTGTGGTTTTTCGTTTTTTTTTTTCAAAGTTAGAGGATACACTCTACGTTGAGTGACCCACACTGCATATAGCGAGGAAGTGCGAACTTTTGACTTGCGAGCGATCTCGCGTCGCATTCCAAAGTTGACTTTGAGTCAACTTTCGGTTTTCCTCGCTGCGAGGGCTACGAGTTTTGATGTGTTTCGTTGATGTCGGTTGTTGGTTCGTTGTGCTGTTATTGAGATGCTACGTAATTTTCTAAAAGTGCATCGGCTTCACAGCATTCATGGAATGAGTATAAGAGAACGGTGTTCTCACTCATGAATTAGTGTGATACCCGCAAACCCGTAACCCCCAGACTCGCATGCGGTCCAGTGATGGCCAATGATGAGTTTATTTTAGGCCGGTGCTCTTAGCAGATTTTTGAACGACGCCATCCTATTATACTCGGTTCTGCTCTGTTCTATATCAAGCTTGCGGTTGGATTTCCTTCGGCATTATGCAGGGGCGTAGGATCCTATACAGTTGGGGGGGCTTCAGCCCCCCAACTTGCTGGTCAGCCCCCCCCCCAACTTGCCAGGCAGCCCCCCCCCCAACATTATAAAATATGGACAAATAAAAAAGCTCAACTTAGCAAGGTTAAATGGTAAAATTTTGGGTAGTAGTAAAGCAGGCGTGACACTTCTTTTTGCTACCAAGGAGAGGCGCTGTAGGTTAGGCTGTAGGTTGTAGGTTTTAAGTTTTAGGTGGTAGGTTTTAGGTTGTAGGTTGCAGGTTTTTGGTTGTAGGTTGTAGGTGAGGTTAGGTCAGGTTTGGTTAGGTTTGGTTTGGTTTGGTCCGATTAGAAAGAATCTATGGAGCCTAGGTATAGCGCCTCTCTGCTTTACGACTACCCAATTTTGGCCTTTAAACTAACTGGGGGGGGGGAGGGTTTTGTAAATGTGCATTGCAATGGAGGGAGTAAATTTAATTTATAAATTTAGTTTATAAAATGACTTTCGAGTCATTAAAAAGAACATACTAGCAAAACAAAACCAGGAAGTCAAGGTACACATAAAAATCAACTGTGGTTTTAGCAAGCCTGAAATAATCAATTGGTCAGCATGTTAGAACACCAGTACAGCAGGCGTCACCAAGCAATTTCGGTTGCGGTATTTTACAAGAACCAAGCATTCTGCATATCACTCGAAAACTAATTTTATTCTAAATAGTTCCAGATCGGCACAGAAACGAGCACACACAACCTTCGCGAAAATAATGCATCGGGTATCTCACCTCCCGAACGTTGTCACACCGTTTTTGTAACAAGACTAGTAAAATAGAGGTGAAATCAAGGCCGGTGAAATATCATCGTCAGCTGATTATGTTTATGATTATGTCAAATCTTTAAATAATAATAACGTCATAATTGATAAAAATAAACAGGCATTATCCTAACACTTTTTCGTGAAAGAAATTTGCACGTTCACTAACTTAAAACTTTTTTTTTCTCATCTTTTTCTAGAGATCTCTGTCTAAGATAGATGTCAGATAAGATAGATTTGATTCAGAAGAAGGCCAGGTCTTTTTTACGGAATTTGACGCCATCGTAGGCATAATCAGCTGACGATACTGCACAAAACCTTTGGATGTTATTATGCGTGCGTTCGGCATCCGGATAATCAGAGATAATCATCCGGGATCAGCGATGATTATCGGGGATTACGTTCGGTATCGCGATAACGAGACATCCTAAAGATAGGCACTCGCCAATAATTTTCCGGCAGAGAATATCCAAACGATAATATGTTCCGGATGCCGAACGCACGCTAAAGCGGCCCAGAGAGCAGACAAAACACAACAAAACAATTAAGACGCGACACTCGACAGTCGACAGCTTCGTTTCGTTTGTTTATGGGTGGGTTCAAGGCCATGTGGGTGGAACTCGGACGGTCGGACGGACGATGAGGACAATTGTTCAGGGTCGTACCCAAGATGGACGGGGTGCCCCCCCCCTCGGGTTTTCAGGAGGCCCCCGTGGGCCGAAGGCCACGGGGGCCAAAATCACGTCGGAGGCGAAAGACATTCAAGGGTATCCCAAAAATCGCGTCAGGACATTCAGGGCCTCTGACCAGCCTGACAGCTAGGGTCCTTCTTACTTCCTGGGGCCGCCTGTGAATAACCGCTAGTGTCTGTGTCTGACAGCTAGGGCCCGTCTGACTCCTCAGTAGAGAGGAGGCCCTCTGTAGAGAAGAGGCCCCTTTAGAGAAGAGGTCCTCTGTAGAAAGGAGGCCGGCCCTCTGCAGAGAGGAGGACCTCTGTAGAGAGGAGACCATCTGTAGAAAGAAGGCCCTGTGTAGAGAGGAGGCCCTCTGTAGAAAGGAGACCGCCTGAAAGCAGAAGGCCCTCTGAAGAGAGGAGGGCGGAGGCCCGCTGTAGAGAGGAGGCCCTTTGAAGAGAGGATGCCGTCTGGTACCAGCATGCGGCTGCTGGAGAAGGGAGAGCCAGAGCTGGCATTACGGGCCAAGGAGCTGGCAGGCCGGGAGTATGGACGCCTGACGCGACTCCCTCCGGACGATCCCGCTCGGAAGCTCATTGATAAGACGCCGCCGCCTAGACTGCAGTACAGCGCCCACCTCCATTGGATGCGGAAGAAACAGGAAGCCCAGGAGGTGGGAGGAGTGCCGGCGCCGTCGCCGCCAGATGAGGACGTTGCTGGCCTCCAGCATCGACCCTGTTTCCGACGAGTGGGGACATAGGTGTCCAGTGTTCGGGAGTACTGGAAAACCTCACGCCGGAAGGACGTGGAAGGATGGTAAAAGTCCACCGACGGACCTTGTGCCAAAAATTGATTGCACAACCGAGGAATATGCACAGAAAGACAGTTCTTTACGGTGTTCACTCTCCCGAAAGGCACATGAAACAAGCCCGTGCGGCGGTTACGCCTCAGGAACATTAACCCTCGCCGGCACAGGCCAATTTGCGTCTTTCGACGGCACAAGGGGTTGGTACGACCCCCCCCCCCTCGCGTTTGGCCCCTGATCGAGCTAGAGCTTCGAGGAAAAAAAACGAGCGTGTTGCCCGTCACGCGAGGAAGCCGATGATATCCAATTTTAAGGTCCTAGGTCATCGGATGACCATCCAGGTCAGGTAATGACCCAAAAGTCGGGAAAATCGGGACCTGTTAGAAAATCGTAAAGTGTGGCTACCATGAGGTTTTCCGGGGTGCTGATCACGAATATCGTGTTAGTTTTGATCACAGGTGATGTCTTTGGGCATTTAGACCAGGTCGGGTCAGGTCAGGTCATGTCAACCGGTAGGGGTCGTGACGGGTATTCGTAGTACGTGTCAACCGCCTCTGACAGCTTCGTAACATGTTACGAAGGCACCAAAACTACACTGACAACCAAAACGATTCTCTATTCCCTTTGATCATGGTGTGTCATGCTCCTATAACTCTGCCGTTTTCCTGGCGGAATGCCCTTAAGATACTCAAATGATTCCTCAAATGATTCCTTTTAAGCATATCAGGAGTTTTGGTCTAAAACAACACCCTGATCATTTTCTTCGAACATACCCAAACTATACCCTCATTCTTTAAATACCTCCCTTGAATTCTTCTAATATACCCTAGTGTACAGTCTCTGCCGCTACTGTCAGATACCGTACCTGTGCCGCTCGGCGCCTCCGGCGGTGACCGGTCGGCGGGCCGGGACTGGCCGGCCGGGCGGGTGGGGAGAACGGGCAGTCGCTCCCTGGACGTGTTGCTGACCACTAATACAGCACCAAACGCGGTGCCGTCTTCGCTGAGTGCGTGTGGGCGGTGCGACGACATAACAGGCAGCTATAAGCTTGTTTTGACGCGCGGTATGGGTAGCTATAACCAGTCGCGGCGCAAGTGCGTTTGAGCCAGGTGATTCGCAACCGCCACCCAATCAGCATACTGCAATCCAGTGCCGGCAGTGACGTACATGACACGTGATCAGACAGCTGGGCCGAAAGCGCGCCAATTTTCAAAGGGTTTGAGCGCGCCAGTTGAGTTTGAGCGTGCAGTGGAGAAGGACGGTTGTGCTCAGCGCGGGTGATAGCGGGTGTGTAGTGTGTGCATTGATCATTCGAGCAAAGGACGTCGTGGAGGACATCGAAAGCACAGCTGTGGAACCCAGAAAAGACGAAACCTGCACGACAACGACTTTTCGTCGTGCCGGAAACCGGAAAACTCACCCAAGAGACCCTTGGTGGGCGTGTTTGCCCGCACTCGGTGTAAATCTGCATGACTATTTTACGGTCAGCGCCCGGACCCGAGCAGTGCGCAGTATCTGGTCCTATTATCCCGCGCCCTGCTGGGGGGGGGGTGTTTGAACACCCCCCCTTGTGGTTTTTCGCGAATATCTCAAAAACGGCGGCGCGCAGCGCCGCCGTTTTTGGTACACCTTATCATACATCAATTCTACACATGTTGTGAAAATTTCAGACCAAGGTCATTCAAGGTCAGGTCACCAGGTCATTTGAAGTGACCTCACCTCATAAAAAGTTTCAATGTCTGTCATAGCTACACCGAGTGACCGATCGCTTTGAAACTTTCAGCGATTGCTAAGAGCAATAGCATGTACAAAATGTATATCTCGGAATTTTGATATCGATGACCTAAGGTCAGGTCAATTTTGCGACCTCCCCATTATAAGTCAATGGGAGAAAATTGAAATGCGCCTCCTTTGGACGAAAGACATTATAAACACTCCCAAACACTGAATTACAAGTGGTTTAGACACACTGAACATGAAAATGGTGTCCGTGACCCCTGTTTATGCCCTGAGGTCATCTTAGGTCACGAATGGTATCTAACAGTTTTTCGCAAATAACTTTTGATAGAGGCATGCTAGAGCGATGAAAACGCCTTAGATGTGTTCACCTCGACGATACGGATCGACTGATATGCAACATGACCCTTTCCGGTCAGGTCATGACCTTGACCTGAGGTCAAATTTTCAAGTTGACCTTTCAAGGTCAAGTTATAGTTCATTCGATGCGTCTTGACGAGAGGAACACGATGCCGGTAAAAGTAAGCTCGTACAAGGCTTGGGTCAAAAGTTATTGCAGAAAAACTGTTTCCGAAAAAATCGGCTATTTTTGCAGTTTTTGCCCCCTGCAGGCAAAATCGTTGAAGTTAGGTCAAATCTGAGAGAATTACTCAGAAAGGGCGTTAATAGGGCTATCGAATGCGCTTTTCCGCGGCGCTGTAGCTCTATTGGTTCCCGAGTTATGCGTTGGCTTCTTGGAAATTGTCGACATTCGACCTGGAAATCGGCGAAATTTTGCCTTCAATGACCTCTGGTGACCTGACCTTTGACCTGATCAAAAAATTGACCGAAGTGATTTCCTCATTATTTTTGACGCTCTTTCGAACGCCGCCTTCCGCGTGTCGCTACGTGGCCCAGGAGCCGAGTTAGAAGGGGGGGTGTTCAAACACCCCCCCCCCCCCAGCAGGGCGTGGAAATCCAGGACCCCCAGCCGGGCGCGGGTTATCCCTTTTACAGGGTCCGGCATACCGTAAACGGGGGTGACTTTGCCATGTTTTCAACTTTACACGCCTGTATTCTTTAAGCTTGTTAACTTATTGGGATGACTCTATGTTCAAAATACGGATGAAGATTAGCTCTTTGGGTTTTGCTATTATCGTATTTATATCTTGCCTAAAAATATACATTTTTAAGGAAAATGAGTCGTGGCAAAGTTAAACTGAAAAAGGGGTGACTTTGCCACCATGCCAAATAATGTTTTTTAACGCTTACAAACACTTTTCAAGCATTTTTGTTTTTTGTGTGGGGAAGGGCAACCATCCTTAATTGTTTAATAGGAAAAAATAAAGCAATTCGATATTTTTTTCTCTTAAACGATGTACAAAATTGTCGAACGTGTAGTACATCAGCAACTGTTCACGTACCACCTGTTTCGTGACACTCAGCATGGATTTCGCCCACGGTATTCAACTGAGACCGCGCTACTCAGGGTGACCGACCATGCCTTGAGCGCGATGGATGCCGGTAAAATAGCACTGTTAGTCCTGCTTGATGTGAGTAAGGGGTTCGACGTTGTCAGCCACGAAAAGCTCCTTGAAAAGCTTGTACTGTACCTACGGTGTCCACACTGAGTGGTTTGCAAGTTATTTTCGAGACCATCACCAACAAGTTCGTCTTGACACGCCGGATAATGGCCCTCAGTTATCCGTGAAGCGACCTAATCCGATCGGTGTGTATCAGGGTACTGCCCTTGGGCCATTGATGTTCTCGATTTTTGTAAACGACATGTGCTTGCACACTGACAGCGACGTCCTCATTACTCAGTACGCAGATGATACTCAGGTGTTAGTGACCGGTCGCAAAGCTGAACTAGATCTGCTAGTCAACCGTATGGAGAACGCCCTGAGGGACCTGCTCGCATGGTTTAGCCAGAACCTCATGAAAATCAACGCCGGCAAAACAAAACTTCTAGTGATTGGTACCCGTCAAATGCTTCGTGGTCTGCCCCCCGTCACGCTCCACGTCGAAGGCGCGCATTGTCGAGTCGGAGACAGCCAAAAACCTAGGAGTGGTTTTCGACAGATACCTGTCTTTCGAGCCGCATGTTGATGAGCTTGTCAATCGTTGTAATGGTCTGCTGATTGGTCTGCGTCACGCCAAGCATAGACTGCCGGGCGATGTCATGCCCACTGTCATCAACGGATTAGTGCTCTCCATCATTCGATACTGTATCCCCGTCTATGGGCTGGCAGCGCTCCAAAGCAGGCCATGCATCGCATTCAGAAGGTTATGAATTTCTGTGCCCGAGTTTTATCTGGACGCAGAAAACACCTTGGAAAACACGATCACATCAGTGACGTGCTCTCACAGTTAGGCTGGCTTTCCGCTCACAACCTATGTATGTACCGCTGTATCTGCTTGCTGCGTCAAGCACTGGTCATCGGCGAGCCAGCCACAATCGCCCAGTCGATCACGACCACCAGCGAGGTCCACGACAGGAGCACATGTACCAGTTATCAACAACAGTTGCGACCGCCGGTGATCAGAACAGAAACTGGCCGGCGGCAGTTTATGTACAGGACTGTCTCCGCGTACAATGCGCTGCCCCAGTCTGTTCGTGGGGGGTCCAAAAGACGGCTGAAAGAATACTTGGTACAATCACAGGGATGATAGATCGACCGAATGTTTGAACATCATGTGTGTAATTGGAGTGCATAGTTATTGTGATGTGATTTTGTTCCCACTCATCCATGTTAACCCGCACCCGGCTGGGGGTCCTGGATTTCCACGCCCTGCTGGGGGGGGGGGGGTGTTTGAACACCCCCCCCCCCTTGTAACTCGGCTCCTGGGCCACGTAGCGATACGCGGAAGGCGGCGTTCGAAAGAGCGTTAAAAATAATGACGAAATCACTTCGGTCAATTTTTTGGTCAGGTCAAAGGTCAGGTCACCAGAGGTCATTGAAGGCAAAATTTCGCCGATTTCCAGGTCGAATGTCGAAAATTTCCAAGAAGCCAACGCATAACTCGGGAACCAATAGAGCTACAGCGCTGTGGAAAAGCGCATTCGATAGCCCTATTAACGCCCTTTCTGAGTAATTCTCTCAGATTTGACCTAACGTCAACGGTTTTGCCTGCAGGGGGCAAAAACTGCAAAAATAGCCGATTTTTTTCGGAAGCAGTTTTTCTGCAATAACTTTTGACCCAAGCCCTGTACGAGCTTACTTTTACCGGCATCGTGTTCCTCTCGTCAAGACGCATCGAATGAACTATAACTTGACCTTGAAAGGTCAACTTGAAAATTTGACCTCAGGTCAAGGTCATGACCTGACCGGAAAGGGTCATGTTGCATATCAGTCGATCCGTATCGTCGAGCTGAACACATCTAAGGCGTTTTCATCGCTCTAGCATGCCCCTATCAAAAGTTATTTGCGAAAAACTGTTAGATACCATTCGTGACCTAAGATGACCTCAGGGCATACACAAGGGTCACGGACACCATTTTCATGTTCAGTGTGTCTAATCCACTTGTAATTCGGTGTTTGGGAGTGTTTATAATGTCTTTCGTCCAAAAGAGGCGCATTTCAATTTTCTCCCATTGACTTATAATGGGGAGGTCGCAAAATTGACCTGACCTTAGGTCATCGATATCAAAATTCTGAGATATACATTTTGTACATGCTATTGCTCTTAGCAATCGCTGAGAGTTTCAAAGCGATCGGTCATTCGGTGTAGCTATGACAGACATTGAAACTTTTTATGAGGTGAGGTCACTTCAAGTGACCTGGTGACCTGACCTTAAATGACCTTGGTCTGAAATTTTCACATGTGTAGAATTGATGTATGATAAGGTGTACCAAAAACGGCGGCGCTCCGCGCCGCCGTTTTTGAGATATTCGCAAAAAACCACAAGGGGGGTGTTCAAACACCCCCCCAGCAGGGCGCGGGTTAACATTTTATATCTGTACTTGTTCTCATGAAAAGCCACACTAGTGAATGAGACGCGATGTCAATACAAAACAATACAATACAATACAATACAATACAATACAAAAAAGGAGAGATACCCTACTTTTTTATAATACATTATATTTGTTGAAAATGACTGAGATTTGATCGTAAATAGAAACTGAAAATGGTTCAGAATAGATAAAGAAGCAAATATATTATTGTATCGGTACTCTAGGACCTTGCCGCGTTTTTCCAGCGGCATTAACCCGCGAGTTGCTGGGGGGGGGCGTTAAACGCCCCCACTTTTTTCGTCGGGCCATAGCATAAAAACGGCGCGCCGCAGGCGCGCCAAATTTTGGGTACCTGTATGGAATTGATTGAAGATTATTGTGACAAAGTTTCAAAAAAATCGGTCGGAAAATTTTTGAGATATCGAGGTTTTAGTGACGTCATGATTTCTGAGTTTTCGACCAAAAACGGCTTATGTTCAAAAAATCATATAAAATCACAGAATAGACATACAGACATGCCGTAAACGCCATTAGACTGCCAATGCCATGAGCAATCAAATGGCTATCTTCGATTACTGATTATCGTTCCGCATTTTTCAAAATCTTGAACTGAATCTTGACAATTTCTCGTGACTACTTCACGACCATGATACATGAATTTCTTAAATTGAACTTTTTGGGCCAAACACGTACACATATGATAAAATGAATGTCACCATCGTGTTCTACGCCCCAAATTACCCATAAAACATGTGTCACAGGCTGCGAATGTCAGTTTTGATTTTCGGGGATATGTGCCTTCCCGGTTGACCTGACCTTGACCCTGACCTATGCTTGACTGACCCCTACATGGAGCTGACACTCTTGTAGGCCTTATATGATGGATTGTGCACCGTTTTGACAGCTTTTATGACGAGAGGCGCCCATTGCGAAGTCCTGAAGTCCATGCTACTGAAAGCCCGATTTCAGGTGTTTGACCTGACCTTGACCCGACCTGTGACCTCAAAATTCAACTTTAAAGTACTCATCTGAAGCGTCTCGTCGCGTTCTTTCGTTTGCCGCCTCGTGCGTTTCGCTGCGCCTATTGGTTCTCGAGTTATCGGCTGGGGGCGTTTAACGCCCCCCCCCAGCAAACGGTGGGTGGCGAAATACCCCAGCAACTGCCGGGTTAAGAGGGACAGAAAGAGGACGTTCTTGCGGGAACTTACCGACACCCTTATTATCAGCGTTTTGATCTATAAAATGATACATATTTCTTCAGCCTGTCTTATTGGCAATCTCAGGAGTTGTAGATGATCATTGCTGTGCTAAAAAGTTGGGCCTAGCTTCATCCATTTTTTTATTTTGGTAACCTTTGCCTTTTTATACTCCCACTGTGTACTCCTGTGTTAATTTTCAACATATAAACTCTTACATTAAAAAACCAGTTTGGAGATCATAATGATGCTACATTTAAAACTTATTTTGAATTGCATCGGATAAGTATTTCATTTTTGCAATGATAACATGGTGGCAAAGTCACCCCATGTGGCCTGCAATTCACTTGGAAGAATCGCCACCAAAAATTTTAGCTAAATGAAGTGACAAATGCCAGTTTTGTTGGATATGCTAGCTTAACAGCCTTGTCATGATCAACCATACCAAGTTTCAGCATCGCAGTTGGTCTAGAACATGGTTAGATAATAAAAAGTTCGGACCTCTTCAAATTTGACCATTTCAATGACTCCAATAAAATGGAGCCCAGTTCGGTATTTAGTGGTAACTTATCTCTCAGTGTTGGTTATGCTAGAAGGCCCATCAGTTATCTTTCATTTGTGCATACACAATTATTACATTATTCGTAAAATATCACTGGAGATCACCCTAAAGCATTTTTTGAGAAGCATGGCAAAGTCACTCAGCATGGCAAAGTCACCCCCGTTTACGTTTACGGTTAATGGTATAAGTTTTGTCTTGTAAAAATGTGTCGTGTAAGCTGCTAGGTGAAAGTCAGCAATTGTTACAGGATATGCAATGCTCTAATGACATCTCTTTGGTAATGAACAGTTATTTAACATACACGCCATTTTTGCGTTGCTGAAACCACCGTTGATTTTCGTGTTTTATAACCGAACTAGATGTGGGGGCGGGTATGACCCCGCTTCCCCCCTCGGCTCGAGTCCGCACGGCGGACGGCGCGTGCGGTGTGTGGGGGCGGGTATGACACCGCCCCCCCCCCCCTCGGCTCGGGTCCGCACGGCGGGCGGTGCGTGCGGTGTCCGCGGTGTCCGCCGGCGTCCCCTCGGCTCAGGTCTGCGCGGCGGACGGCGCATGCGCGGCGACCGGGCGGCGGTCAGCGCGCCGAGGGCGAGGCAGACGTGAGGGGACAGGCGGTACGAGAGGTGCACGCTGTGTAAGACGAATAGGCGATAAATGTGCATTGTGCAAGAATACATACGACAAGAAGACACTGTATCTGCACCCAACATTTGGCGCGGTCGGTAGGACCACATCTACAACAGGTGAGACAGTGTCTTGATATTATTGTGCTTACCGTTTGGTTGGAATAATGTCTGTCCAGACATTGGATTGAATGGGTATCGATGGTTAGGTATGATTATAATTGAGAGCGAGTAATAGTGACCGATTTCGGCACCATTAGGCGCTCGATAATATTCGACATTCTGAGCGAAAGGGAGAACGATATACCGTCCCCTGATACATATTTAATTTAGAATAAATTTTTTCGTTGGGCTCGCGAGGAAACTTGAATAATTACGACGTTCGATACCGGCGTTATAATTATAAGAGACCTGGTATATTTTTTTCCTTCGTTAAGGTACATTGGATAGCAGCATGTCTGAATCACGGCTGTCCATGAGGATAGCAGGAACACCCAAATTCAAGGGTCGTGGTCAAGGTGCTCCAGCACCTGACGAAGGAGGGGAGGGTAACCCTGGCGGGCCCAACCATCCGGTTGTGGATGGACGACGGTGTGTTCTGGGAAGACACGCCGGCGTTCGAGGTGGACCGGATCCTGGGAGAGGTAGCCGAACAATACCCCGAGGTCCGGTTCCTCCCATACATCGGCAGGGCCATGACAGTCACCCGACGTAACGGTCGAAGCAAACGCCACGTCGTCGATGGGACGCTCCTTGAGAGTTATTTCAGTGACCGCCTCGGGGTTCACCTCAGCAATACAGGATATGATCGCATGATGGGCAAACTGAGTGACATATTCTTTTGAAAGGGACCCAAACCGAGGGATAAAACAGCGGTCGTTTAGCCGCTTCTGGACATCTGTGCTGCCGCAAATGTTTTTGTGCCGACAGCGTCTAGCCGCGGCGTCTAGCCAGACGCCAACGGAGAACTGAAACCGCTGTCGCTGGCTGAGGATTGCGGGAAACGTCAAGCATCTTCGGCCGACGCAATGCCCGGACCTGGAGACGTATCGCCCGTTCACGGACGCGGGCGCCTTCACAGTGATGTATCGCGGCAACAGGACCGGTTTCGGCCTGCCACACGGTGTAGTGTTTATTTCATGTATGTGTTTATTTTATTTTGGAAGTGTTTCTTTTTTTTGTTGGGGGGAGGTGTGGGGGGGCGGGTATGACCCCGCTTCCCCCCTCGGCTCGAGTCCGCACGGCGGACGGCGCGTGCGGTGTGTGGGGGCGGGTATGACACCGCCCCCCCCCCCCTCGGCTCGGGTCCGCACGGCGGGCGGTGCGTGCGGTGTCCGCCGGCGTCCCCTCGGCTCAGGTCTGCGCGGCGGACGGCGCATGCGCGGCGACCGGGCGGCGGTCAGCGCGCCGAGGGCGAGGCAGACGTGAGGGGACAGGCGGTACGAGAGGTGCACGCTGTGTAAGACGAATAGGCGATAAATGTGCATTGTGCAAGAATACATACGACAAGAAGACACTGTATCTGCACCCAACATAGATATTAAATATCCATTCATGATGATCTCAGATTTCCTTATCCCAAGTTGCGTCTTATCGGAAGAGAAACGGTGAAGCTATGTCCATGCTGTTGTCACCAATGTAAAACATGAATAATAATAAAAGACCAAATGTCTGTGAGTTTTGGATGTGTAACGATATATAAAGGGAAATCGGACGAGGGAGCTGAGAGTAATGAGACAGTTTCTGAGCAAGTTCTACGACGAATATACCTAGGGCATTATTAGGTGTTGATTTTTTTTTTATTAGGTGTTGATTTTTTTTTCGTACTCCATCTACGCTGGAGTACGAAAAACATCATCTCACTTAGGGCATTATTATTTTCCCTTTTGGGTTTATGTGGGGTCTAATGGGGCGTTCCACGACAAATCGACAAATAAAAAATTAAATTTGCACCCTCATATTTTATTTTTCGTTGAAAACTGGTGTAAGGGGTTGTGATGGGCGGGGAAGCCAGCTGTGGCAAGGATTTTTTTCTTCGAACAATGGTTTCCGAGATATAGCCTCGGGCAATTCCAGCAGGTCGCGCTGCAGCCCTATGTTTGGCGGCCTATAACTCAGAAACTATTGGTTTTCTACGATAAAAACTTTATATGGTTCAACTCACAATCAGCCAACAAACATTTTGGCTATCTCGGATTTTCAATTTTTGAACATTTTGATCACGTGACCTTTTGACCTATTTTTCGAAGAGTAACCTTGATATTTTCCCCACCGTAAGTTGCAATTTTGTCTGATGACGATTAAAGCCTTATCAATTGTCATTCATATGCGAAAATAAAAAAAGCGGATATCGCCCTGCGTTGACCTCAGGTCAGGTCATTTTTATGACCTTTCCATTATTACGAGCGGGAGCGACAGCGAGATCTCGAGAATAAAACAAGATAGCCACAAGCGGTAAACGGTGCAGGGTACAAATGGATAAGGTCTATAATTTTTACTGAGGTCGTTTTCAGGTCAGGTCAAAGATGACGTCACAGGAGCAAAAAGGAAGTCAAAATTGCGGCACTACATATATATGAAGTTTTTCTAGAATAACTTTCAGGGTCTCCCAGCTAGGAACAAACTAATAGCACCATCGTGATCCTCTCGTCGATCCGCATCGATAGATATGTATGTTGACCTCGAAAGGTCGAAAGGTCAACTCAAAAGTTGACCTTAGGTCACGTGACCTCAGGTCAACTTTTGACCTTTCGACTTTTCGAGGTCAACATACATATGTTTCGATGCGGATCGACGAGAGGATCACGATGGTGCTATTAGTTTGTTCCTAGCTGGGATACCGTGAAAGTTATTCGAGAAAAACTTCATATATATAATGCCGCAATTTTGACTTCCTTTTTGCTCCTGTGACGTCATCTTTGACCTCACCTGAAAATGACCTGAATAAAATTAAAGACCTTATCCGTGTGTACCCTGCACCGTTTACCGCTTGTCGCTATCTTGCTTTATTCTCGAGATCTCGCTGTCGCTCCCGCTCGTAATAATGGACAGGTCATAAAAATGACCTGACCTGAGGTCAACGCAGGGCGATATCCGCTTTTTTTATTTTCGCATATGAATGACAATTGATAAGGCTTAAATCGTCATCAGACAAAATTGCAACTTTCAGTGGGGAAAATATCAAGGTCACTCTTCGAAAAATAGGTCAAAAGGTCACGTGATCAAAATGTTCAAAAATTGAAAATCCGAGATAGCCAAAATGTTTGTTGGTTGATTGTGAGTTGAACCATATAAAGTTTTATCGTAGAAAACCAATAGTTTCTGAGTTATAGGTCGCCAAACATAGGGTTGCAGCGCGACATCCAGGAATTGCCCGAGGCTATACGAGGGGCGTTCAAAAAGTTCTCGGCCCAACCATGAAGGAGTTGGAATTTCGGCCTGCAACGCGGTGTGTTCAATGATGTGTTATTGGGATGTCCACTTACGTAGCCATTAACCAATCTGCCCTGTGATTGGTTCAGGCTGCTAATTAATCGTAACATAGTTTGCCATTCCCGGTCAGAATGGGCGACGCCCAGAAGGGAGCAGTGATTTGGTTCATGTATTGCAGGAAAATGCACCAAACGTTATTCACGAAAAGCTAGTGCCAACACATGTTGAGGTTTGTCTTTCTTACAATATAGCGTCAAAAAGCGTACATCTCTGTTCAATTTTGGTCAACAGATCATTAAAGGTCACCCCCGCAGTGGCCAGCCATCAACAGCATTGACTCAAGAAAATATGAAAAATTAGCACTTCTTTGTGAAAATGACAAATGTTCTGGTCTGGAACAACGCAGCAGAAGCGGAGGTGTCTATCAGGTCCCTCAAAGCCATTCTTCGACAGCGTATTAATATGTTTAAGATCTCTGCAAGATGCATCCCCCGTTTGCTGACTCCAGAGGAAAGGCAAACTCGAAAGGAGGCGTAACGCGAAAATTTTGGTCCCT
Source organism: Amphibalanus amphitrite (assembly GCF_019059575.1). NCBI lineage: Eukaryota > Metazoa > Arthropoda > Thecostraca > Balanomorpha > Balanidae > Amphibalanus > Amphibalanus amphitrite. The sequence goes on along the minus strand of NW_024882750.1, from coordinate 154,915 downwards.
ATATCGAAGATCCAAAAGAGTTCATTGAACTACTTGTTACCGTGGAGGGGTTGTGGGTGTCACACGTTGATCCTAAGGGCGTGACCGAGTTGCACAAGTGGAAGCACACTGAGTAAAGGCCATCAAATGTGTGCGACGTGTTTAAGTCAGACGGCAAGGTGACAGTGGTTGCATTTTGGGATGCTGGCGGGGCTCTGCTCGTCAACTTTCTAAAACAGGGGCGCACAATTAATGATGAATACTACACCTCCCTTCGATAACAGTAGCGAGCAGCAGATATCAAGGAGAGACTAGGGAAGCTGACTAAAAGTGTGCTTCTGATCCAGGACGACGCACCAGCACACATGAGCAGGGTGACGATCAGCGAAGCAGTGAGCTGTGGCTTCGAGTTGTTGTCACAGCCACTTTTTTCTCCCTGTCTTGCACCATCAGGTTGCCACCTCTTCCCCAACATAAGGAAATTGCTTAGCAGTGGCAACTTCGCTGACAGCAAGGAGACAAAAGCAGCCGTCTTGGACGTGCCAGATGCGTCCGAAACCCACTTGGCTATGGAGACCCAGGGGCCTCTCGCGAAGCGCTGCGCGAAATGTTTTTGTCTTAACGCTGGTTATTTGAATAAATGAACATTTTTGGTCTAATAAGTCGACGTCGTATCTCTGCTCCTTCATGGTCGGGCCGATAACTTTTTGAACGCCCCTCGTATCTCGGAAACCGTTGTTCGAAGAAAAAATCCTTGCCACAGCTGGCTTCCCCGCCCATCACAACCCATTAGACCAATTTTAAGCAAAAAATAAAATATGAGGGTGCAGGGCACTTGTCGATTTGTCGTGGAACGCCCCTAATGCAAGAATACATTCAGATCAGTGATGGAAATCACAGAATAATACGGGAGTGTTAAGTGGTATAATGAGAGTATAGTTTGCAAAATATTCCCCTTATACGCCTAGAAGGAATACTAGAGGTTTCGATGTAGGGGTATTTTGGTAGGTTAACCCGCGCCCGGCTGGGGGTCCTGGATTTCCACGCCCTGCTGGGGGGTGTCTGAACACCCCCTTCTAACTCGGCTCCTGGGCCACGTAGCGATACGCGGAAGGCGGCGTTCGAAAGAGCGTCAAAAATAATGACGAAATCACTTTGGTCAATTTTTTTGTCAGGTCAAAGGTCAGGTCACCAGAGGTCATTGAAGGCAAAATTTCGCCGATTTCCAGGTCGAATGTCGACAATTTCCAAGATGCCAACGCATAACTCGGGAACCAATAGAGCTACAGCGCCGCGGAAAAGCGCATTCGATAGCCCTATTACCGCCCTTTCTGAGTAATTCTCTCAGATTTGACCTAACGTCAACGGTTTTGCCTGCAGGGGGCAAAAACTGCAAAAATAGCCGATTTTTTTCGGAAACAGTTTTCTGCAATAACTTTTGACCCAAGCCTTGCACGAGGTTACTGTTGCGTACTGCGCTATTGATTTAGTGGCCGATTTCACTGGTCGGGTTTTACACGTCAGCGGAGTCGATGCCGGGAGGTTTGCTCGTGTGCGCGCCATTCGTGTCTGGCTGGCGACTGGGTGGAGTTCGTGGAGGTGTCACAATATATGAAGACTACGAGGCACAGTTGAGTGTTCTGCGGACAAGGACGGAACACTTTTGGCGACGAGGATGAGATATTCCCTCATCATATCAAACCCTGGATATTCCCCACCGAGCCGTGGAGCAGAATTCATGTTGATTTTGCCGGCCCCGTGGAGGGAAAGATGCTTTTAATAGTTGTGGATTCGTTCACCAAATGGCTTGAAGTGTTTGTTACGAGCTCGACAAGTTCAACGTGTGTGATTGAAAACCTTCGCAAGTGTTTTTCTGTTTTTGGATTACCTTTAGTCCTTGTGTCAGACAATGGCACCTGCTTTACGAGTGAACAGTTTAAGTTGTTCTTGTCTGAGAATGGTATCCGGCACGTTTTTAGCCCGCCGCGTCATCCCGCCTCCAATGGCCAGGCTGAGGCTTTGGTGAAAGTCGTAAAATCGGCGTTGAAGAGGAGGACTGAAGGAAGTCTCCAGACAAAACTGTCGCGTTTTCTTTTCACCTACAGGAATTCGCCACAGTCGACAACGGGGCGAGCTCCGGCTGAACTGATGTTCGGCCGAGCGCTGCGTACTCCACTGCAGTCGCTGCGCCCGAGTCTGCGCTCCACCGTGGAGGCCCGTCAGTCAGCCAGGAAGGACGTCCACGACCGCCGCGCCCGACCGCGCGATTTCCGCGTCGGGGACGCCGTCTGGGTTGAAGAGTGTCAGGGCTTCGCCCGCCGATGGGTCCCCGCGGTGGTCTCGAACAGCAGTGGTGTAGTGGTGGACGTTCGCCTCGAGGACGGCCGCGCCTTCACCCGTCATGCTGACCAAATTCGTCCGGCCCATGTCGTGGCGGGTCACCCCTAAACCGCTGCAGTGGTGCCCCCTACCGAGTTACGGTGCTGAATCGTGGCATGGGTATACTTCTTGCCTGTGGGGAGGAGTGTTGCGTACTGCGCTATTGATTTAGTGGCCGATTTCACTGGTCGGGTTTTACACGTCAGCGGAGTCGATGCCGGGAGGTTTGCTGGTGTGCGCGCCATTCGTGTCTGGCTGGCGACTGGGTGGAGTTCGTGGCGGTGTCACAATATATGAAGACTACGAGGCACAGTTGAGTGTTCTGCGGACAAGGACGGAACAGTTACTTTTACCGGCATCGTGTTCCTCTCGTCAAGACGCATCGAATGAACTATAACTTGACCTTGAAAGGTCAACTTGAAAATTTGACCTCAGGTCAAGGTCATGACCTGACCTGAAATGGTCATGTTGTATATCAGTCGATCCGTATCGTCGAGCTGAACACATCTAATGCGTTTTCATCGCTCTAGCATGCCTCTATCAAAAGTTATTTGCGAAAAACTGTTAGATACCATTCGTGACCTAAGATGACCTCAGGGCTTAAACAGGGGTCACGGACACCATTTTCATGTTCAGTGTATCTAAACCACTTGTAATTCAGTGTTTGGGAGTGTTTATAATGTCTTTCGTCCAAAAGAGGCGCATTTCAATTTTCTCCCATTGACATAATGAGGAGGTCGCAAAATTGACCTGACCTTAGGTCATCGATATCAAAATTCTGAGATAAACATTTTGTACGTGCTAGTGCTCTTAGCAATCGCTGAAAGTTTCAAAGCGATCGGTCACTCGGTGTAGCTATGACAGACATTGAAACTTTTTATGAGGTGAGGTCACTTCAAGTGACCTGGTGATCTGACCTTGAATGACCTTGGTCTGAAATTTTCACAACATGTGTAGAATTGATGTATGATAAGGTGTACCAAAAACAGCGGCGCTCTGCGCCGCCGTTTTTGAGATATTCGCGAAAAACCACAAGGGGGGTGTTCAAACACCCCTCCCCCCGCAGGGCGCGGGTTAAAAGGAGTGTACTGTGGGTATCGCAGGGAATAGAACAGGAATCATATTCCATTCCTCTCCGGTACTTACTAGGGTATATTAGAAGAATTCAAGGGAGCTATTTAAAGAACAAGGGTATAGTTCGGGTATATTCGAAGAAATGATCCGGGTGTTGTTTCAGACCAAAACCCCTAATATTCTTAACCCGCGCCGGGCCGGGGGGGGGGTGTGTTTGAACACCCCCCCCCCCTTGCGGTTTTTCGCAGATATCTCAAAAACACGAACAGGTGTTTTTGGCACACCTGTTCGTGCATCTTTTCCGCACATGTTGTGAAAATTTCAGACCCAGGTCACCTTAGGTCAGGTCACCAGGTCACGCCAAGTGACCTCACCTCAGAAAAAATAAGAATGCTCGGCATAGCTACACTGACTGAACGATTGCCTTGAAACTTTCAGCGATTGATAAGAGCAACACTATCTATAAAATGTATATCTCGGAATTTTGATGTCGGTGACCTAAGGTCAGGTCAATTTTGCGGCCTCTCCATTATAAGTCAATGGGAGAAAATTGAAAAAGCGTCTGTTTTGCACGAACGCTATTCAAGACACTCTCAAGCATCGAGATGTAGGTAAAATAGACACACTGAACCAGAAAATGGCAACTGTGACCCCTCGTTATGTCCCCGAGGTCATCTCAGGTCACGAACAGAATCTAACAGTTTTTCGATGATAACTTCTGATAGAGGCGTGCTAGAGCGCTGAAAACGCCTTAGATGTGTTGGGCTGACGTTGCGGATCGACTGATATGCAACATGACCTTTTCCGGTCAGATCATGACCTTGACCTGAGGTCAAATTTTCAAGTTGACCTTCTAAGGTCAAAATATAGTTCATTCGACGCGTCTTGACGAGAGGAACACGATGCTGGCAAAAGTAATGTCATAACTCTTTTGAGTCAAAAGTTATGGCCGAAAAAAAACGTTTTTCGTAAAAACGGCTATTTTTGTAGTTTTTGCCCTCTGGAGGCTAAACCGTTGACCTGAGGTCAAATCTGAGAACATTATTCAGAAAGGTCTGTAAAAGGGCTATCGAATGCGCTTTTTTGCGGCGCTGTAGCTCTGTCGGTTCCCGAGATAGCCGTTGGCAGTTTCCAAAATTTTAAAATAGTCAACATTTTACCTTTGGTGACCTCTGGTGTCCTGACCTTTGACCTGACCCAAAAAATGACTGGGGTGTTTTCGTCCTTATTTTTGACGTTCTTTCGATTGCCGCTTACCGCGTGTCGCTACGTGTCCCAGGAGCCAAGTTAGAAGGGGGTGTTCAGACACCCCCCCCCGCGGCCCGGCGCGGAATCTCAGAGCACCGGCCCGGCGCGGGTTAAAAGGAATCAAAAAGGTTTTCAGTGTAGGGTAGGTATATTAGAAGAATTTCAGAGCGATATTCAAAGAAAGTGTATTTGAGGTATATTCGGAGAAATGATCAGGGTGTTGCTTTAGACCAATTCCCCTAATATGCTTAAAGGGAATCAAAAAAGCTCTCAGTGTACTTCGTAAATGTTGAAATGGTTGATAAATTCGAGTTCAGCTAAAAACGTTCCTTATTATTTTCTGAGCAGTTACGAGGGTTTGAATATCGGCCATAGCTTTCGGAAGTATCCATCCAAGCGAGTCGCGGAGGCCAGAGACGTGGTCGAATTTACGGCGGCCGAAGATGACCCGTGCTGCGAAGTTCATAATTTTGCGCACATTCAGGGTAGCAGACAAACTGTGATAGCCATGGAAATGCATCCCCTAGTCCACACGATGTTCAGTTATCGGGCATGTTTCAGCGCAATTTGCCAAGTCAATGCGTAGTTATTGTAAGCGCAACAATTTAAGCACCCCTGACTTGACACAAGGCACGTGTCGTGTCGCTCACCCACATGCATCAAAGGTACTAGGTAGTTTAATTAGATCATGATCGAAGAGATGGATCTCCCTGATGCAGTGCTGCTTGTCGATCGGTCGAGCGATTGATGAGGCATGCTTAAGACTCTGAAAAGCGCCACAGATCGTATTGGGCCACGTTGGGCCGCTCATATTGAAAGTTATTTCACTGTGCACAAATTAACTCGCTTGCTCGCTTCGCTCACTTGTAAAATACTGTGCATTTTATGCACACTCCTCAGGCAAAAACATCAAATTTGTACTTACCAATTTTCCACTTTTCCTCAAGTTCTAAGACCATTAAAGAGAAGCCCACCTGCGAAGAGGCCCGTTTGCAAGGGGGGCCCACCTGCGAGGGGGGCCCATCGGACCCACTGTGCCCCTCCTATCGAAAGGCTCTGGCTACGCCCCTGGTGGCATATGAGTGTACCACAAGTGATTGCGAGTTTTTAACTCTATGGTGCTGCACACAAAAGCTTGCACAATACATTATGGGATGTTTTCAATGAAATGAGTGTTTTAAAGAAATCAAATAAAAGATTATCGACTGAACACAAATTCACCAGACTTCAATGGTGGTGTGTAGTGGGAAAGGCAATTCTGGTCCTAATTTTTCTAGCTCGTAGCGCTATTGGTTTGGTCTGCAGGAGGGGTGCCCGTCTTACCTGCCCTGACCCTCTTACCTGTCTTTCCCCTATTAGGAAAATCTGTATTGTAGTTACGGAGCAAGTTTCTTGCAAATTGTGCTAGCAATATCTGTCAAGACCTGAACCCGTTGCCTTCATGTTCAAGGAATTTCTCGGTGTTACCTAGTGTTTTTATATACCTTGCCTGACCTGATACCGGCGCGATATGGGACAGGCAGACGGGGGTTCGGCTCAGCGGAGGCAGTGCCCACTGGTGGTGGGGCCTTGTTTACTGTGTGGAGGGCCGAGGGAGCCGCGCCGTGGCCTATCTGCGGCGGCGGCCGAGCTCGGGCCGCGCAGTAACACCCTCGATCTAGCTCGCTGACGGACGGCGGGTCACGACACGTCAGCAGCGCGCCGGCCGACCGGGTCAGAGCCGGGCCGCGCCGGTAGCGCTCAACAGTCCAGTCGGCAGCACTAACACGCCGCCCGTCCACCAGTCGAGTCGGCACTGCGCGCGCAGTAGGATGCAGCGCCTCGAGGTGACCAGCCGTCAGCTCTCACACCTACTGCTGTGAGCCTCTGACTTTGGGGCGAAGTGGTCTGTCTTTTGGTGCAGTGTAAGTATGCAGGGACGTAGGCGGGGGGGGGGGGCACTGGGCCATGCCCCCCATGGGCGCCGAATGCGCCCTTTGCGATTGGAGGAAGGCGCCCTCCAATCGCAAATGCAATTGTGATTGAATCGAATCGAAAAACAATCGCGACCGGAGAGCGCCAAAGGCGCCCTCGCGAATGTGCTTACAGAGAAAACACGGTTGCAGGGCGCCCTCAGAGAGCGCTATTCCAAATACGGTTGGATATGTCCATCGGGCACCCTCCAACCGCATTTGTTGGCTGTAGCTCTCTAAGCGTAGCGGTAGTCGCCCATGTAAGCCTGTTGATTGCTGCTCTCCTGCCCACTGGCGCCCTCATTTGATCGGCGTACTCCTACCTATTGGTGCTCTCCTGAAAATAGGCGCCCTCTCACCCGAAGGCGCTCTCCTGTATATCGCAACCATGCTACACATTACTGCCCTTCTGCTGCTGCTGGTCGGCGCCCTCATATTTACTGGCGCCGTCCTACCCATTGCGCCCTCATGTGAAATTGTGATCGGCCGCCCTCCTCCCTTTTGGCACCCTCTTGTTGATCGCCGCCCTCCTAGCCATTGGCGCCCTCTTGTTGATCGCCCTCCTCACAGGTCCCCTCCTGTTCAATGTCATCCTCTTGGGCGAAGGCTCCCTCCTCACCACTGCCATCCTCCTATTAATCGTCATCCTTCCACTCATTGGCGGCTTCCTGTTGATGACCGCCCTCCTACCTATTGGCGACCTCTTGTTGATCGCCACCTTCCTATCTATTGGTGCTCTCCTGTTTCTAGCCGCCCCCTCACCTGGTGGCACCCTCCTGTTGATTGTTGATCGGGGCCCTCCTACCTATTGGCGCCTTCCTGTTGATCACCGCCCTTATACCCATTGGCGCCCTCCTGCTGCTCGCCACCCTCCTACCTAGCGGTGCCCTCCTATGGAAACTCGGGGTGTCGATCGGGGCTCTCCTACATATTAGCGCCATCCTGTCAATCGCAGTCCTTCTACCTATTGGCGACCTCCGTTGATCGCTGCCCTCCTATCATTTATCTACTCCTTTGGCATGTTTCCCAACTTAGCCGTTCTCTTGCACATATTGATGTCTTGCCTGTGAAGACTGCCACAAATAAACGTGTATTCAGCGCAATGAAGTAGGCATACCAAAACTATCTACGCTCTACAATGCATAAAACAGGTCTGGTCTTAGCCCACGCATGCCTGGGGGGGGGCTCTACAAAGCCCCTCTCCAGTTTTTCGGCAATATCTTTTAAACCGTTTGATAGATCAACACAAAACTTGCGGTACCCTCAGCGGCATCAATTTGACACCCTGTGTTAAAATTTCAACTTTTTAGCTGCCATAGTTTGGCCATGTCGGCCGATTTTGATGCAAAATGTTGAATTACGGCAAACGCTCTCAAGAGCTTTGTTTTAAAGCTAGATCCAATTTCTTTGCGTCAGTGGACTACAAATACACTAGTTATCAAACTGCTATCTCAAATTTTCGAAATTTTGAAAATTAAAAAAAAATATTTTTACAACCAGTAAAACGCCTTTTGGGCGAAGAACGAGTGAGCGAGATATTGAGCCCTGCACGTGCGGAAGGGCGAGAGGGTACTTCCAACGGGCTTGTGCAAAGCACCCTTCTAACCGGTCGCTAGCGGTGTGCCAAATTTGAACGCGATCGGCCCAGCCGTTCCTGAGATCTGGAAGCGGCATTCTGCACGTGCGCACGTGCAGACGGGGTCCAAACTGACTTTTGCACGGCACCCTACTAACCGGTCTCCAACCGTGTACCAAATTTGAGCGCAATCGGCCCAGCCGTTCTCGAGATCTGGAAGCGCCCCCTGCACGTGCGCACGTGCAGTAGCACCCTAACCGCAACACATGGGAATGCAGTGCCTGGTGGGTGCCTACCTGTATGCCACGTTTCAGCGAACTCGCCCCAGTAATTACCGAGTTACTGAAATGGGAACAAATTTGGCACCTCTTCTTTTTGTATTTTGCACGTACAGTGGGGGTCACTCACATAGATCAAGAGTATCCGACCTTTGGTAGAAGAGATGCAGCTACCCTATACAAATTACCGCAAGACTATACAAATTACAGCAGCTCAAGCCGCTGCTGAGATATGGGCCTCTCAAAATCATTACTTTTGCAAAACTGCTTGAACACCCTTGACTTTTCACGTGGCACGTGCCACGACGGTCACTGAGATGTATCAAAAGTAGTCAATTACGGGGTAGAAGGGATGGGGCTACCCAGCAAAAAAGACCGCAGGCCAATCGGTCCAGCGGTTGCTGAGATATAAGCCTCTCAAAAGCGTTACAGGCCGGGCCGGGCCGCTCATACTGAGATTTTTCCGTTATATTGAAAAGACTTCGCTTCGCTCGCTGCGCTCGCTCGCTCGCTGCGCTCGCTCGCTCGTAATAACAAAAAATCTATCTTTTGTTTTTTAATAGTTCTCAGCAAGTATATAGTAATAGAATTAAAGTACTCGGCTTTTCCGGACAGTTTCGTGACTGTATTATGGTCACTTCGTCAGCGGCATACAAGTAATATAAAGTTTTGATTTTTCGCAAAAACTGGAAAATGTGTGATAGAACACACACTAATTAACTACTCTAGTAAGTTTTAGCCCAATATCTTCATAAAAGCAAAGTTATTAGCATTATTGTCAAAATTTTACAATTATATGCATATTCTTCAAACTCATTTTTAGTACGTTTTTGACATCGTACAGCAATATAAATGGCACCATCGTGTTCCTGAGCTCGCCTCAAACTACATCTGATAGGCAACATTTTTGTTGAAAAAAAATAGTTTTCAAAATTTGACCTTTTCTGACCTGAACGTGACCTGACCTCCGGTAAATTCAGCTGAAAATGACCTCAAATGACACAGACGACATTGTTTTCGAAATATACCAGAAAAATTGACCATAAAACATGCGTCACGCGACCGAAACATGACATACAATGTTCGTGACCTAGGATGACCTGGCCTTCACCTGAAAAATTCGAAGTAAAAGTTACGTACCTTCAGGGTATCTAAGGCATTTATCAAGGAGTGCTTAAACCAAAAATGAGCCTGATCGGACTTGTCAGCCGGCGGTCAGAGCATAAATTGTGAACAAGCAAAAATGCCGATAATTTTCACTTTGACCTGACCTGTGACGTCATCGGTAACCTCGAGGTCAATGAAAATAGGTTTTGTTCGACAGTTTTTCTAGGGCTATCAGACGCCCTTTGAATTTTGACGATCGGCCCAGTAGTGTCGGAGATAGAAAGGGGGCTCTGAAGAGCCCCCCCCCCCCCGTCACTCGCGTTATGGAAAATACCTCATTCATGCGCGGGTTAACGGATTGATCTTGCTTTACGTGCATCGTGACATCTCATGGTGTGTCAGAAGTGTAGGTAACTAGCCGCACGGCTTTGGTTCTCCAGCCTTGTCAGTAGATGGCAGTACCGCAATATGGGCGGCGGATCGTGCAATTGACGTCAAATTTTCGTTACCTGCTAAGAATTGAATGGCGGATCTTGTCATGCAAGAATCAAGTCAATCGGTCCACAACTTTTCTAACAACAGGGATATAAAGTCAAACACCCTGCCAGAGCGGCGGCGCGGCGGCCGTTACGCACCGCCTGGGAGACTGCCGGCGCGGGACGGTTCGGACTTTGCATTGCACTAAAATCTGTCAACTGCTTGGAATAGTTATTATAACAAAATTTTCATTCAAGTGAGGAATAATCCAAGGGCAGGAAGCATTGTATGTGTGTGTGTGCATACTGTGCAAGCAAAGAAGCTGCATTAGCAGATACTCGCTAATATTAGATCCAGCCAAGTCCAAACGCATTCCACGGGATGTGTTGCTGGTGCGTCAACAATATTTATCGTTCGAGGGCGGATACAGTTGTAACAGTGCAAAAAAATATGTTTACACAGTTCTATTCCTTGAATAATTCTCTTCAACGCCTTATTCCCAGTTAAGCAAATTAGTCCACCCTGGTTGAATAAATAAGGCGATTTCGCCACAAGGTCCCGGAAAACCACCGACCGAAAACGGTCGCGCTCAACGTTAATTTGGGCATGTAGACTCTTAAAAACTCGCATTGGGCGCATCAAAGATCGCATCTTAAAACCTACCTATGCCAATGCCTGGGTTTCCCAGGTATTGACTCCAAAACAACGTATTCGGCTCCCGAATACGTCCAAGTGATCCGCCTCGTTCCTAGTTAAGCTCTAATTAGATCAAGTGACTTAAAGGAGCGAAAAAGCGACAAAAAGCATTTCCCTATTATGGCGGCGGGCTGCCGGGTTGCAAGAGGGCACCGGCTATTTCCACTTTTGACACACCATGATATGGATCACGATTAAGTAATAAGTTCGGCCGCAACAGCAGGCATCTGAAGTTTCGGTGATTGAAACTGGTGATGTAGGTACTCAACAATTATATGCATCTGTGGGAAGGCCATGAGGGCTGGTCTGAGGTAATTTGGATGAGAATCCCGAGGAGGCTAATCGATCTCATGAGGAACAGTCCTTTTATGGTTTATCTTTCTGTTGATGCCGCCTTTTCGTTGTGCGCTTGCGTTAACGCATCTCGTGCTCCAGTACCAATCCGATACGGTGATCTGATGTGTGATTCTGCGACACCTGAGCGAGCGTCATTTCAGCGAACGACATTTGAGCGAAGCCTTTTCAGCGATTATCAATTTAAGCGATTGACTTTTTCAGCGATTGTCAAGTCGGCGAATTCAATGACAGCGATTATCAACTTAAAAACGAGGGCCAGAATCAGCGAAACCAGATTGAGCGAATATATGGAGGTCAATGGGGGACCAATTGAGCTAACACAGCTACAGCGAAACCGAACGCGACGGAAGTCAATCATTTGCTACTTTTCGGGAATTCTTGCCCTTGGAATAGGTACCCGCTTGGTATGTGTCATGCTTCAAGCTGCGCGCGGCAAATTAAAAATTTGCTTTTAAGCTTGAAAACCACAAAAATATCTGGCCTAATTTTGCAACCTTGATCTGGAAATGTGGAACGTGAGAGATAGGACGATGGAAGGAATGCCAAGGACCAATAATAAACTCGATGGATGGCACAAAGGGATCCAGTCTCTGTTTCAGGTACCTCACCCAAATATCTGGAAATTCGTACGTTGCTTGGGGCAAGAACAAATTTTACAACATGGGGACCTGATCTGATCCAAATTCAAGCGGGGGAATTTCGCGAAAACAGCACAAGCAATATGAATCCATTTAGCATGTATGCATGAGTTGACCTGATGGTACCTTTTTATATGACTCCGCGTCATTAATTGGTCATGTCCTGTTGACGGCTGTACCAAATACAGAATACAGAATAGTGTATATAGCGCGCACGCACATGCAAACTACAACATACGCACACAAACAAAAATTTCAGTGATCGATCATCCGTCGTTTTTATTTCCAAAGATCCCATGCTTCACATGCATGTATATCTGGCGCGAAGACCCTCTGCTACAAGTTTGGCTTGCGAAAGGAGTCCTATAGGAATCATATATAATAGTCAGTGTCCTGTAGGGCTCCTATAGGAAAGTGTCCAATAGGCATATCCTATAGGATTACCTTTAGAATCCCTTGGGACATTGTCAGATGGGTGACTTGGGTGTTTATAGGAAAGTAGGTATCATATATGAGTCTTATAACACTCCTATCTATGGGGCAGTATCCTAAAGGTAACTGTCATACAAGAGTCCTACAGCACTCCTATAGGAGAGTCTCCAATAGGAAACTTCCATATAGGATTCCTAAAGGTATCTTATAGGGCAGTGTCCTATAGGAAAGTGTCCTACAGGTTTCCTATTGAGTCCTACAGGAAATTGTTCTATAGGACAATATCCTATAGGAATCCTATAGGAGTCCTGTAGAAGAGTGTCCTATAGGACAAATTCCTATAGGAATCCTATTGGTCCTATAGGACAGTTCGCCAGTCCTATAGGACTTTTTCGCTAGGGTCTGAACAAACTTTTGGTCATCATTATTGGCAAACAGCAGGGGGGATGAAATCGAACCGCTGGAATTTTTGAGAAATGTGGCATTAAATTTGGAGCTTAATGTCAGAACTTTGAACGTGACATCCGCCATCCAGTTCCGGATAACCATGAAAAGTTCCGGAAACATTCGTTGCACGTACGCTCGCAAAATAAAAATAAAAATAAAAATACACCGTCACGGGACGATGAAGTGTTTCGCTAAAATGACAGTCGCTCAAACTGTAGTCGCCGAAAAAGATGTCGCTGAAACATAGCTTTCGCTTAAATTGATAATCGCTATATTTTATAATCGCTCAATTTGATATCCGCTTAGTTGCCAGTCGCTGAAAATGGTTCGCTCAAATGACGTTCGCTCAAATGACACTCGCCAAAGTCGGTCGCACCACTTATGTGTATGCCTCCGCCAATAAACTGTTTTACATTGTCACCCATTGGCGAAGCTTCCTATACAGTATACAGTTTGTGTGGCAGCGGCCCCACCAAACCTTAGGCTTTTTACACCTTCAAATCTGGTAAAAGAGTGACAAGAGCTTTGAACAGTGAGCACATAAAAGATGTACCTAAAAAGCATAGGAAAAATTGTTTTAAAAAATTTCGCGCGCCTTCGGCCGTCGGCGCAGCATTTCAAGAGCACTTCTTTAGTAGGAACTTAGTACCTACCTATGCCAATCACTTGCAACCTTTTGTCACGTGTGAGATTAACCCGCACCAGGACGTCTCTTAAGACATGCGGTTAAAAGAAATCCGAAAAAGGTGCCACTACGAGCTTCCGTTTTTTTTTGGGGGGGGGGGGGAGGGAAGGGATGAGCGGGAGCTGGGCACACCTCTTGGTACATTGCTCTTACACATGCTCTAAAAAATGCAAACCATAGTCACTAAAAGCAAGGTTACCAGGTCATCTCAAGTGACCTAACTTTAAAAAAGACTTAAGCATAGTTACGTAAGTTGAGCTGATGACTTGACGTTTTATGACCTGGAGTAAAAACAAAAATACGAGTACACACGATGCGAAATCAATACCGCATAACTTACACTACCAACTTACGCAAAAAAAACTGGTGGCGTGGTAAAAACGCCTCCCCCCCCCCCCCGCTGAGCGATCGTCAAGGATTTTTAACTCGCGACCGTATGGCACCCTCCTTAGGTGAGGTGGCGCCCTCCAAATCCTTGCCCCCCTCCCCTTCGCAATTTTCTAAGTACCGTAAAATGGGGTGTTAAGGGACAGTGGGGTGATAAGGGACAGTTGCGTGGGAAAAACTTTGAGTCATGTTAGGTTTCTAATTTGAGAAGGTTAAATAAAAACTTGAGTGTGGCAGTTGACACTGTTTTGTTCTTGACTATAGGACAAAATGGGATGGTTTTTCATGCAAGTGATTTGGTTCAAAAATGGTTTTGAAAATCATGCTACATTTTCACAAAACTGAGACATCTCCAAAACTCTGTGTGTACCACAGAAACTAGTGGGTGTACAGGTAAAATGAATGCATAGGTGTATTGTCACATGTATTGCACATGTTTCCTGAAAAACTTATACAAATCCACCCATTCATTCATCATCCTCTTCCTCTTTTCCGGACACATGCATATTTTGAGGTGGATGTGGGGTGCTAAGGGGCAGGGAAGAAATAATAAAAAATAATATCTAAATGTAATTTTCATAAAGTTTGCTTTCAGTAGGATGGAAAGCACCAAATTCCACATGAAATGCTGGCAAGTTCATGCTTTCATCTCTAACACATCTTAAGTTGTATAACAAAACACCTCAAAACTCGCTTAACACTCTCTTTTACAATGATGAGTCAATGAAGACTGATGAAGGTAAATGTGATGTCATCATAAAAAGGCCAAAACAAAGAGGGCCACATAAAGACAAGTGACTAGCTTCAAAATGGGTTTTTGTTGATGACAGAAGGGTGCTTTTTGGTTCTGTTTACCTTATAATTAGCACATTTTCCAGAAGCGTAAACTGCATTACGTATGTATAATTGGCTAAAAGGCCATTAGTTGTGAATGAACCTGACTTATTTTGTGACGGAATATGCAAAACATTTCAATAAATAAATTGTGCGCCCTTTCACACCCCAATCGTGGGCATTTGATGACCATTTCTTGGAATAATATAGGTGTCCCTTAACACCCCACATCGGGGTGCTAAGGGACAGTGATGAAAAATGATAAAAATAATTTGCATGTATATATTTTTAAAACGTTAATGTAGCAGGCATGTAAAGCACCAAATTCCACATAAAATGCTAACAAGTTGATGCTTCTATCCCCAACCCTTCTTGAGTCGTATAACAAAACACCTCAAAACTGTCCCTTAACACCCCGTTTTACGGTACGCCGCTGTAAGTATGTACTTACATTAGTGCACTCGGCTACATAGTGATGTTGGCCCCCGACGGCCCAGCGTTTGACTGGAGCGGTAGACTGCGCCGCCTCACACCCCGGTTCAGCGGCGCGTTAGGTTGGGTTTGATCTCTCTGGCCTCACACTCGCTACAGACGCGTTTGACCGAGTCAGGGACGCGCCGCTCTGGTTGCCTTATCGCTCACATATCTGTGGTTAGGGTGTCTGCTGCGAATCGCTGGTCTTTCTGTGGCGACTCGAGTATGCCACGACCTACCACAACCTCTACCACTGCCACGACCTACCACAAACTCTACCACTGCCACTACCACTACCTCTACCACTGCCACTACCACTGCCACTAGCTCTTCCACTACTACAATTACAAATGGGTCATATCAAGTCACAGAGATCATTACTGTTCACAGCCTTGGGGTCACATCGAAGCAAGGAAGGTCACGTTGGTGTTGGGTAGCCTCCAGTCACATTTAGCAATAGCTTTAGTCTGGGTGTTATTAGGAAATTATGTCAAATAAAACAAACATCAATATGACATAAGTTAACCCGCGCCGGGCCGGTGCTCCGCGACTTCCGCGCCGGGCCGGGGGTGTCTGAACACCCCCCCCCCCTAACTCGGCTCCTGGGCCACGTAGCGACACGCGATAATCGGCATTCGAAAGAGCGGCAAAAATAAGGACGAAAACACTTAGTCATTTCTTGGGTCAGGCCAAAGGTCAGGTCGCCAGAGGTCATCAAAGGTCAAATGTAGTCCATTTCAATAACTTTGGAAACTCCCAACGGCTAACTCGGGAACCAATAGAGCTACAGCGCCGCGGAAAAGCGCATTCGATAGCCCTTTTACCATAAGCGTAACTTTATATCTCTTTGTGGGTGCTCAAGCACCCCCAATCCTGAGCTCAGCACCCCCTGCCTTCTTAAAGCACCCCCAGCCTTCTCAAAACATTCCCAGCTGACTCAAGGCCCTCAATAATCAGAATGTCCATCTCCTAGTACTGTAATGAGCCCAGTGAATCATGCAAATACTATGCTTACTCAATTCAGTGACTAAGAGAATATACATTGAATAAATCACCACAAATTAAGATGCATGATATTTGTGTTAACATTAGGTACATCTGATATTATCAGGGGCCCGGGAACGATTTTCAAGTTGGGGGGAGGGGGGCGAGCCTAAAATACCTGACAATGATGCATATGAAACAGTGGCATAGCTAGGGGTCTAAGGGGACACGTACCCCCTCCCCCCATCGGGTTCAAAGGGACCCTCGGGTCCGAGAGGCCCTGCGGCGCCATTTGACCGCTGAGGGTTAACGATGGCCATATTTCTACTCAGAAGGGCCCCGTGGGGCTCGTTAGAGCACCTCATGGGCCCTAAATAGCCACACTAAGGTCTCCATAAGGGCCCCACGCCGACTTCTGAGGGCCTCTTGCGGCCTTTAAGGACACCTCGGTGGTCTCCAAAGGCCCGTTAAGCCTGAAACAGACTCTTTCCGCAGTCAGGAAATCGCATGCGAGAGCCTATTCAAATACATGGAAGCACGCTCGCATCAATCGCACGCACCTCCCGCGAGCGATTGATGCGAGAGGAATTACAATGTAACTATTTGAATAGGCTCTCGCATGCGATTTCCTGAACGCGGAAAGAGTCTGCTGCAGCCTTTACTAGCCTCTGAGAGGTCTTACCGGCCTATGAGGGGACAGTTCTAGGGGCATTTCCCACCTGTGATGGTCCCACACTTATTTTTCTGAGGGCCCCATAACGGCAACTATGGGACCCTCATCGGCGCCTATGAGGGCCCAAAACGGTGTCTCTGAGGGTTTCACACCCCCAACTCCGAGTGCCTACACCAGTGCCTATTAAAGCCCTATATCGGCGGCTCTCAGGACCCACTCAACACCTGCGCATCTAAAGGCCACCCACTGGTGACTTTTGAGGGCCCCACAACGGTGACCCTGAGGGCCCCACCGGCGTCTGAAAGTACCATGCCGGTCTCTTAGGAACCCGCAGGACTTCTTCTGCCGGCCTAAGCCCTAAGGACCCCTTGCCGGTCACTGAGACCCCCTACCGGCTTGTAGAGAGTTCGCGTTAGCAGCTCTAAAGGCCCCACACCCGTCTGTAACGGCTCTACACCAGCGTCTATGAGGGCCCGGAGCAACGCCTGTAAGGACCCTCATCGGAGCCTCTGAGAGAATCACACTAGCACCTCTGATCGCCCACACCGGCACCTGCATGGCGGCCCCACACCGGTGCCTCCCTTACCGGCGGCTCTGAGGGCCCTACGCCGGTGATTCTGAGGGTGCCACCGATAACTGAAGGCACCACACAAGCCCTTAGTGTAGCTGAGCTTTAATCCCATACCGGCCCTCCAAGGGCGCCACGTCAGTGCACTCATTGCCCCACACCCCTCCCCCACACCCGGAGCGGGTAAACTGTGTTATACCTATAGCAACGATTTTACCACCGTTGTACGTTATGTATTTCTCAAAGTTGGCTCAAAATGGTCCAGTACAAAATCTGGCCCGCCAAACTTATGGCCAAGGTCAGGCCCAAACACGTTTTGGGCAATCAGTCTCAGTCCATGACTCCATTCTTCGGCAACTACGGTGCAAGGCCGATACTGTAGAAACTTGCAATTTGTACCCTTGACCTGACCTTGACCTTGACCTCAAACTTTAAATTAAGTACATGTTTTTAGTTATTCGTGATGAGATCTTTCGATTGGCGTTTGAATTTTCCAAATCGGACCATTAGTTAGGGAGATAACAGGGGGGTAAAATTTATCCCCCCAGCCCCGCGCGTTCGGCTGGAGACCCCAGCCCCGCGCGGGTTAACACGCGCACTGCAGCGGGTCTGAGCCGAACACGAACTGCAGGGGGGGGGGTTGAAAACAACCCCCCCCCTAAGATCTCGAAAACGGCGCAACGTAGCGACAAACGGTAAACGGCGTTAGATAGGTGGAGATGTTATTTAGAGGAAATACGTACATAGGGTCGTAGTGTGTGGTGTTGTGCGGTACCTAAACAGAAATCGAGATACTTTGGTCTCGATTGACCCCGAGATCTGTTTGTACAGCCCGTTTTTGAAACTTCGCACGCTTCTTTCGGCCAAGCCATTAGACTTTGGTGATAAGCTTGGTGTCGTTAAGTGCCTGATTCCATTTACTCTGCAAAACGTTTCGAACTGCTGTGATACGAAACACTGCGCGTTGTCAGTCACTAACACCGCAGGCACTCCCCAGCACGCAAACGACGCTCGTAATTTTTCAATCGTGATAAGTGAGTCGGAGGAACGAGTGGGGTAGACGTCCATCCACTTGGAGTGGGCGTCGACTATCACCAAAAACATCCACCCATTAGCTGAACAATAGTCTACATGGACTCGCTGTCAGGGTCGTGTCGGCCACTGCCAGGGATGCAGTGGAGCGCCAGGTGCCCTCCCCTTCAGTTCCCGACACTTTACACAACACCTCACGATATCACGAATGTCGTCATCGATTTTCGGCCACCAAACGTACATTCTGGCCAGCATTTTGGTCCTACATTCCCCAGCATGACCCTCATGTAGCAATTTTAACATGACACCCCGTCCCTGCGGCGGGACCACTACTCGCGACCCCCACAACACACAGCCATCCTGTACACTCAGTTCACCTATACGGGACCTGTACGGCTGAAAATCAGGGCTGAGGGCAGCACTATTGGCATCTGGCAAGCCGTCTCTCACATATCGATGTACAGCTGACAACACGGGATCCAGAGCGGTCCACCGCTGTATCTGGGACACATTCACTGGGGATGAGTCGATGAACTCGAGCAAATGGACAGTCTCAGCCGGAATCGGAGCGCTCCAACAAACCTTCTCGTACGAAGGCAGCCTGCTAAGCGCGTCACAGTGGCCTTGTTTAGATCCCGGTCGGTACTCACGATGGTAGTCGTAGGCCCCGACCCCGAGCATTAGAGCCCAGCGGACCATCCTGGGTGACGCCATCACGGGCAGTGGTTTCTGCTCTCCGATGAGCCCTATCAGCGGCTTATGATCAGACTGTATTGTGAAAGTTCGCCCCGCTAGGTAATAGTGAAATTTCTTAACGCCGGTCACTACAGCTAATGCCTCTTTATCAGTCTGCGAGTACCTACCCTCGGTATCGTTCAACGTGCGCGAATAGTAGGCCACAGGCCGCTCACCCTGTGACGTCATCTGACTCAACACACAGCCAATGCCGACCGGCCCCGCGTCACAAGCGAGAACCACCGGAAGGGCGGGATCAAAATGGGCTAGCACGGGAGGGCTAACTAGCATCTCTTTGGCTTTCAGAAAAGAAGCCTTCTCTGCTTCAGCCCACTGCCAGGGCTGATCTGCCTTTAACAGACGATAGAGCGGAGCCAACACACTAGCTAGATTTCTAAGGAATTTCCCATAGTAGTTGATTAAACCTAGCCACTTACGCAGCTCTTTAGCATCACGCGGTTCCGGGGCACGCATAATCGTGGCCGTTTTCTCGTCTGTGGTCTCCACACCCTGACTACTTATCTTGAGCCCGAGATAGGTCACACTGCTGACTCCGAAGCTACACTTAGCCTTGTTGACCCTAAACCCCGCATCCTCCAACCTTCTAAGAACCTGCCGGAGGGCCTCGTCATGTGCGGCGACATCGACACCCGCGACTACAATGTCATCCAAGAAGACCCCAACGCCAGGGATACCAGCCAGAACAGTTTCCAGCGTGCGCTGGAACAGCGACACAGCGCTGGAATAGCCAAAGGTCAACCGAAGGGGTCGAAGTAGACCTTTCGGGGTGTTCACAGTCAGATATTCCCGAGCCTTTTCATCTAACGGAAGCTGATTATACGCGCTTTTCAAGTCTGTCTTTGAAAATATGGTACATCCCGCCAGTTTTGAATACAGCTCCTCCACACGCGGCAAGGGATACTGCTCTGCCTTAGCAGCCCTGTTTACGGTCAAGCGGTAGTCCCCACACACCCGTATTGACTGACCCCCAGCCTTGGGCACAACCACCAAGGGAGCCGCCCATTTGCTGTGCCGTACCTGTTCCCAGAGTCCGCCACGGATCTGGTCCTCCAGCTCGGCGTCCACAGCTTCCCTGAACGCCAGCGGTACGGTGCGAGGCTTGAAGAAACGAGGCTGGACGTCCGGGTCCACGTCGATGCTGACATCGCCGCCTCGATAGCAGCCCAGCTCCTCCTTGAAGACGTCAGAGAACTCGTCCAGGATGGGCTGCACACGGGTCTCCGCAGTCACTCGACAGATGGAGGGCCAGTCGAGCCTGATGTGTCCTAGCCAGTTCCTGCCGAACAGCCAGGGACCGCCACCTTCGACTACGATGAGGGGTAGTCGCTGAGCCTGTCCGTCGTACTCGACGTTTACTGCAGCTTGTCCCAGGACTGGAAGCTGCTCACCACTGTATGTCTTCAGCTTCACTGAACACGGTTCCAACTTCGGTCCTCCACAGGGCCAGAGCTGCCGAAACCCGGCGTCAGAGCAGACCGACAGAGTCGCCCCGGTGTCCAGCTCCATCTCGACCTTCTGACCGTCGAGCGTTACCGGCACCATCAGCGGCGGTCGCCGGACACCGAGGCCGGTCCGGACAGTGAACATGCTGTACACCTCCTCACCGGACCCGGGACTGGAACTCCTCGGTTGCGCAGCGCCGCCCTCTCTGCTACACTCCTGCCTGTCCGGTCCGGCTAACACGTCGTCATCAGCTGAAACATGGCGGAGATGCTGCTGGTTCCCTCTACAGGCCAGGGGCGGCGGATTCGGGGGGGCAAGGGGGGGCAGCTGCCCCCTGGCAAAATCGTGGGGGGGCAAAAGTATCTTTTTGCCCCCCCCCATAATTTGTGACAAAGCTTAGACAAGAAACCATATACCTGATTATTCTGTTCGATCATCTGAAGATGTAACCAGATGCCCATATACTTTCATACGTTGCCTTTCTTAAATGGCAAGCTTTCGCGTTCAATTGAAGTTTTCCTCTCTTCAACCTAGTTTTGGAGGCATTATAAGCGTCAACGTGACGCAGCGGCAACCCAGGCCTTCAGTGACCGCTTACAGGGGCGACAGATACGGGCATGGGTGAAACTTTGACATCACCATTGGGGTCCCAAACGTCCAAGGGGGCCTCCATTTAGTGGGGGCCTCCAAGCAATTAGGGGCCTCCAATTGCGGAAGCGGTAATTTACGAACTACGCCAGGGCCTCCTCTAAGAAATTTTCACTTGGGGACCGGAGGCTCAGAAGCCAAACCTAGGGTACCCCTAAATCCAGTTTTATCGTCGGATTTAGGCCACTAACATTTATTTTTCGTCACAGCCCGGATGTCATGATTTTTTTTTTTTTAATATTAATAAAGAAATGGTAGTTCACCTGACCCATACTGGTGGATCCAGGCCAGCATGGTGACATTGTATGTAAACATCCCCCGCGGCGTCCGAAATCGATGAAAATTTCTGGCTTTTTCACTTTCGACGATAAAACAAAATGCCTTTATTATAGAACAAAGAATTTAATGGCACAGTATTGCGCAAGGAATCCAACCTATACCCCAGAAAGTGTGAGGCTTAACCCTCGCCCGCACCTGGGGGAGGGTTGCCACCCCTCAATTTAGTTTTTCTGCTCTACACTGAACATTTTTAAAGCTAGAAACCCGATTTTTGGATAGCTGCTTTTCTATCTTTTCTCAGCGTCCACTTGGAAAATTTTAAGTTTCTTTGGCTTTTGGGTTTGGAGATATGACCTTGTTCTTCAGGTCATGTCATGACCTAAATGAGGAATACCCAATATCTTGCGTTTAGCGTTGGCTATGGGCCTTGTGAGCTTTTGAGTTTTGACACCTTGATTTCCGCTTTTTTTGCCAGTCTTACCTCCCACCTATCATGCGATGTACAGATGTCAGGGTCAGGGTTAAAGTCAACCTAGGTCATCTAAAACTATTTTCGTGAAGTTTCTTTGACTGCATGTTTAGTAAAAGCTTCTCAGTTCATGATCTCATGTAATAAGGACACACAACCCAATCTGTGCACACATCAGTACATACACAGACATACACAGACATACAAGCACATATCATTGACCTTGACCTAACTTGACGTGAAATGACCACAGCCAGCAAATTAGTCGGATAGTGTGACAAAGAGCTGTTCTAGCTGGCTTGGCACCAATATGGCAGCGTCATCGGTACCTATATGATGGGTTGGCCCGCTGCTTGTGTAGGTATTTTATTCGACCTCACCACAATTTATTCAACAAACAAGATTTTAAGCTTCGCAGTCAAGAGCAACATATTTTTTTGGGAAGAGACGAATCCAATGATACCAAATTTAACCTCATCAGGTCAGTCATTGACCTTCCAGGTCAGGTCAAACTAAAGAATGTTGCTGTTTGGGGTCACCGTTGCCCGTTGGAATATCACGTGCGCTGCTCATCATATACCGATGACGCTGCCGTATTGTGGTGCCAAGCCAGCTAGAACCTCTTTGTCACACTATCCGACTAGGTTTTTGCTGGCTGTGGTCATTTCAGGTCAAGTTCGGTCAAGGTCAATGATATGTATTTGTATGTCTGTGTGTGTCTGTGTGTATACTGATGTGTGCACCGATTGTGAATGTGTCCCTATAGCATGAGATAATGAACTGAGAAGCTGTTACCAAAAATACAGTCAAAGAAACTTCACGAAAGTCAACTCAGCTTGCCTAAAACGCGATATTTTTAGATGACCTTGGTTGACCTTGACCCTGGCATCTCTATGTACATCATCGAACAACATGTTCCATGATAGGTGGGAGGTAAGACTGGCAAAAAAGGCCGAAATCAAGATGACAAACGCTCACAAGACCCATAGCCAACGCAGGATATTGGGCATTTGTCATTTGGGTTATGACATCACCTGAAGAATAAAGTCATATCTCCGAAACCAAAAACCACAGAAACTTGACATTTTCAGTGGACGCTAAGAAAGAATAGAGAAGCAGATATACGAAACATCCGGCTTTTAGCAATCAAAATGTTTAATGCAGAGCAGAAAAACTACCTGGGGGGGGGGGGGTACAAACTACAACTACAAACTAAACTACAACCACTGCCCCCCCCCCCCCATGTGCGGGCGAGGATTAAATAATTTGAATATCAGGAAAACCATGCATTCAAACAGGCATTCCAACAGAGTCCCGCTTTTTTATAGGTGACCTCCGATTTGTGTAGCCTCTAAGTTGCCCAGGGGGCCTCTTATTTGTAGGTATAGTACAGATAACCTACTACTTCGACTACTTGCACAGAGAGCCTCCTTTTTGTACACACAGCTAAGCTTCTACAGGCCGAGCGCCGGCCTCCTATTTGCACGTACAGAGAGCCTCCTACTGTTACAGAGTCTATTGGTCTAGGGGGCCTCCTATTTGTCCAAGCGGCCTCCAATTCGTCTAGGGGCCTCCTATTTGTCCAGGAGGCCTCCTGTTTGTCCAGAAGGTCCCCTATTTATCCAGGGGGCTCCTATTTTCCAGGGGGCCTCCTCTTTATACAGAGGGCCTCCTACGTGTTCAGGGGCCTCCTATTTATCCAGGGGTCTTCTATTCTACCAGGGGTCTCTTATTTGTGCAGAGGCCTCCTATTTGTCTCCTACTTGTCCAGTGGCCTCCTTTTTTGAAGGACCTCCTTTTTGTTAAGGGAGCCTTCTATTTGTCCAGGGGGCCTCCTATTCGTACAGAGGGCCTCTAGCTCTTACTTGTCCATGGGCCTCCTATTTGTTCAAGAAGCCCCCTATTTGTACAGGGGGCCTCCTATTTGTTCAGGGGGCTTCCTTGTTGTCCAAGGGGCCTGTTATTTTTCTAGGGGCCTCCTATTTGCCCAAGAGGCCTCCTATTTGTCCAGCGGGCCTCCTACTTATTCAGGGGGCCTCCTATTTTTCCAGACGGCCTCCTATTGGTTAAAGTAACCTCCTATTTTCCAAGCGGCCTCCTATTTATCCAGAGGGCTCCTATTTTAGGGGGCTTCCTTTTTATCCAGGGGGCCTCCTATTTATCCAGGGGCCTCCTAATTGTCTAAGGGGTCTCCTTTTGTGAAAGGGGGCCTCCTATTTGTCCAGGGGGCTCCTAATTGTCCAGGGGGCCTCCTTTTGTGAAAGGGACCTCCTGTGTGTCTAGGTCTAGGGCCTCCTATTTGTTCATAGGGTCTCCTATTTTTCCAGGGGGCCTCTTAGTTGCAGAGGGCCTCCTACTTGCCCATGGGGCCTCCTATTTGTTCAGGGGCTTCTTATTTGTGCAGAGGGCCTCATATTTGTCTAGGCCTCCTATTTTTCCAGGGGGCCTCCTAGTTGCAGAGGGCCTCCTACTTGCCCATGGGACCTCCTATTTGTTCAGGGGACTTCTTATTTGTACAGAGGGCCTCCTATTTGTCTAGGGGCCTCTTATTTGTCTAGGGCCTTCTATTTGTCCAGGAGGCCTCCTGCTTGTCCAGAGAGCCTCCTATTTCTCCAGGGGGCCTCCTATTTAGCCAGGGGGCCTCCTGTTTTCCGGGGGCCTCCTACTTGTTCAGGCCCAGGGGGCCTCCTATTTGTCCAGGGGGCCTCCCATTTGTCCAACAGGGCCTCCGATTTGTCCAAGGGACCTCCTTTTTATACAGAGAACCTTCTATATGAACATCGGACCTCCATTTGTAAAGTAGCTGGTGCGTCTCGGGGGCCTCCACTATTGGGGTCCCAAAATGACAATTGGGGTCCCAAATGTTTGCATTGGGGTCCCACATGGGACCTCAAAAGTATACAAAGTTACACCCATGGATACGGGGTGGCAGAGGAGGCATCGTCCCCTAAGAAACTTTTGGAGGAGGGGCAAACGTATATTCTTGCCCCTCCCTAATTTGTGCCCTAAACATGGGGAAAATTTCCATAACCTGATATTGCAGCTATGCGCTCCTACAGTTTGTCCAACGGTGCCTTTTGAATATGTTTAAATGCTAACCATTTCCGCTTTATATCATTTTTTGTCTTTTTAGATTCGATTTAGAGATATTTTAAGTGTGCAAGAGACGCAACTCATACCTTCAGTGGTCGTTTGCCGCTATTTTGTATCTACATAAATGCCAAATCGCAAGCGAGCGGAGACGGAAGGGCTAGCCATTCGCTTGCGGGTAGTTAGGACTGATGAGCGCTCATAATAAGCCACGGTCGTACGCATTGACCACATTGACCAATGCATATTGCATGGTATGGTATGGCACCCAAAGGCCAGTCATCATAGATCTGCTTTGGGCATTCGGAGGCTTGTGTGGGGCCAGTGTTAAAACTGGATGTCCACAGTTCAGTATCCGCTTTATTTCAGTTTTCACTATTAAAAAGTAAAAATTAATGATGCAAACTTTTGAGGGTTAGGGCACTGATCATTAGTGCCCCTCCCCCCTCTGTCTAAAGGCTGGCTATAGAATAAAGAGCATCAAACACGAACAGTAGCGGCGGAACACCTTCAATTAGGGGGGGGGGGGCACTGCCGACTTTTGGTCCCATTCTTTCCATGCAACGCCCATAGGGCTAACGTTAAAATGCCAAAATCAAAGGGGGCACGGTGCCCCGGTGCCCTCCCCGTTCCGCCGCCTATGAACACGAAAGCAAAATCTAAGGCATTTTGGAAAAATGAGTATGCCCCGCAGCGTCGGATAGCTACCACCTTCCAGTGGGTCAAGCCAACGGGGCCCAAGTCTATAATGGCACTTAAAGGTCGACTGCCACCTTTTTTCCACAAAACGGTTTTCACTAGAGCTGAGCCACCTATGTCCCAGACTGAAGTCGGTTTTCCGAAATTCGAACCCGTTTGCGAGAAATCGGAGACCAAAGTTCAGTTTGATGCCATTTTTTTAGTCCAAGAAAACCGACATCTCTACTGTTTATCGATAACTTTGAAACATGAATTTTCTTATCTTTTGGTAAATATATGCCAAAACTTTGATTGTTTCGAGATCAGAGAAGAATTTTGGAGTGTCAAAATAAAAGTTAAACTTATATATTCAGTAGTTCATTTTTTCCAAAAAAGTGTGGGAAATGGGGTTTAACATGGGCCAGACCCATTCCAAATGAGCCATGATTTTTTTAATGTTTTACGAACTTAAATGCAAAATAAATTAAACATGGCCAATTTCTCATGAAATCATATATTAGTAAATTATAAAATACCTTACTTTTTCAAATAAAATGTAATAATCTTATGACCTTGAAGTCTAGTGATGTGTAAACATTGTCGCTAGACATTAACCGATTGATAATTGTATGAAAATCGACAATTTTTTTCGCGATTCACGTGATGATACTTTGTCAGGTGAATTCTAAAATTTTGTTTTGTCCAGGGAATAAATCATAGGCCGATCTGAGAAAACTTTTTGAAGGTGGCAGTCTTCCTTTAACGATAGCACTAACCTTGTCTCACTTTTCGTTGAAGTCTGTTCCGAATGGTTTCGGCCACAGACTGGCTGCACTAAGGTCGTTTGGTATGTGCAACTGTAATTAAAGCCACCTGAGACGCCCTGACACCAGGCTGAAGCTGGGTTGGAAATGCTTCGTCTTTGCAGATATCACTGGCCACTGATTCTCGAGTGCCTGAACCGGTAGATGTCGTGGCAAAATTTGGTGTGATAATTTGGACCTTACCGCAGTCAGCACACCCTAAAGCCCTAATAAAGAAACGCCCCGCCCAGAGCTTCTGGATTCCCGTTCCAGTCCACCGTTCCTTCACCTCAGCCCGCCGCCGCGCTCCCTCACCCTCCGTTCCCAGCTTGACGAGCGTTTGGGCCTTTGTTAAGCCTTGCTGTAGGCTTACTGTATAAACCCATCGAGACAGCCCGTCTCGGTGAGCTTATTTGGTGAACTACTGCCTTGGGGAGGGTTTCTGGCGGATCGCTGTCCCAATATGTTTAGATGCGACCGACTGTCTTTGAATGTTTGAGCGGTCTCCTCCCGCTGTGAGCTAGTTTCAGTTGATATCTGTCTGAGAAATACTTTTTAAAGGAAGGTTAAATGGAAATCGAACGTAAAATGAACAGAGGAAATGGTAACGAGTTACCTCATTGCAAAGAATAGCGCGCGCCTACTTCAAAAGGTTTGGCACCGTTCTTCAACATCTGATATGCGATCGGGTTATGGCACAATTTTTCCCATTGGAGCTTTTTTCTAGTACAGCAATACGAAAAGCGTTACATCGTCCACTGGCGGATCCAGGGAGCGGGCATTTAAAGCAAATATTTACTCCCCCTCCCCTGGCCCCTGCATCGCCCGAAATAGACAAATATGTTTCCTAATAATAACACTTTTATCAGGATTTTTTTTTTTTTGCTTTGTGCTGTTCAGCAGTAAGTCCGTAAGGAATCGAAATCCGAGGAGTTTTTGGATTTTGGACACTTTTTGGGGGGTATGTCCCTTACAGCGTCGAAAACGCCTTTCTGGATCCGCCTATGACATCATCTCGACTGGGATCTTGCCCCCCCCCCCCACGCCAAAATCGAATCCGCCGCCACTGCTACAGGCAGCTCGGACGTGACCCCTGAGGCCACAGTTGTAGCACACCTTATTGATGAACGGGCACGTGTCCGATCGGTGGTTCTTCAGGCACCTGAAACAGGTGGCTGCCGTGCTGACGCCTGGTCCGGGAGATGTCCTGTCCCGCTGAGAGCGCTGCCGACCACCAGACCTGGACAAAGCTGCGCCGCCAGCATCAGCACCCCTGGAGCTGCTACTCAGCCGCAGCGGACCCCGGGCACCAGTCAGCT
The DNA here is from genome assembly GCF_019059575.1 of Amphibalanus amphitrite. Lineage (NCBI taxonomy): Eukaryota > Metazoa > Arthropoda > Thecostraca > Balanomorpha > Balanidae > Amphibalanus > Amphibalanus amphitrite. The sequence continues at coordinate 127,153 of NW_024882750.1, read as the reverse complement.
GATGAACGGAGCCTCCGTCCTCTCGCTGCTCAGCGCCGCCGCTGAGCTCAGCCGCACTCGCTGCTCAGCACCGCCGCTGAGCTCAGCCGCACTCGCTGCCGCCGACTCGTGTGCCTGGGCCAGCTGCTCCGCCGACTGGAGCGTCAGCCGCGGCTCACTGAGAAGCCGCGATTGCAGCAACTCGTTCCGTATGCCGCAGACCAAACGGTCACGCAGCATTTCATTGAGAACATTCGGTGCGAAAGAACAGTCCTTAGCCAGTTTGCGAAGTCGCGCCAGAAAATTAGCAACTGTCTGATCTCGCCGTCATTCCTGAAGCACGAATGAAATCGAAATCTCGCCACTATTTCAGATTTCTCTGGTTCGAAGTGACTTTGCAATACACTGACCAGCTGATCGTAAGTTTTGTCACTTACAGTTGCTGGAGCAATTAGATCCTCCAGCAGTCCGAAAGTTTTTGCGCCGATCGCACAAAGCAACACCGCCCGCTTCTTCGCCTCTTGATCACTCCCGATATCTTGCGCCACAAAGTACTGATTTAACCGCCGCGTATATGCACCGAAACACTCGATGTCCGCATCGAACTCGGGCGCCCTGCCGGCCATCGCCGCGGAGCACTCACTCGTCGCCAATGTCACAGACGGCGTCTCGGTCCAAACTGTATTCAGGCCGGCCGGGTAGCCCCCGGGTCACAGAGCCAACGCCCCACAATTCGCATACGTGCGCACCCGCTACCATGGTTCACATACGCGTGCACCGCCGGGCAGCCAGCTCAGCACCATGACAGGGTTTATCGAAACTTGATTGGATGAGCCTACCGGTAATAGCGATTTTAGTGTTTGCATTTATTGTTCATAGTGGTGTGAAATGTGGTTGGGGTACGACCGACAACCCGTCAGGGCGAATTTCGCACTGGGGTACTCAAAATTTCATGAATTTAAGACGTTTCCATGAGTTTTGAAGGTATGGATAAGTTCTAAAAATCCGGTTCTCTTTATCCGAGCCATTAACTCCATATGGTCCAGGAAAGCTGGCACACTACCTTTAACCGGCTGCCGATGCCTTGAGGCAAGCTTGAGAGCCGAGCAAAATTTTGAGGAAATACGCATTTTTCCAGCGCGTGACACGTGACCCCCCCGGCCCCGAGACTCGAAACTTAACACTGCATGTGCCCGTGACGTCATCAACACCGTGTGCAAATTTCAGCCCCTTCGACGGCACCGTTTGACCTGCACACGGCGTCAAAGCACACCTCTACACGGTGCAAACAGACAGAAACACATATGTACATACAGAGTTTCATTCGACAAAAAAGAGTATAGTAGATGTGCAGATGTTAAAAACTCCTTTCTCTATCTTTCAGTGCACAACTGCGTAGTCTGTGGAGGACGCCCTGCTGGATCTGAGGACTGAGGACGGATCTGAGGACGCCCTGCTGGATCTGAGGACTGAGGACGGATCTGAGGACGCCCTGCTGGATCTGCACAGCCGACGGGTCTGTGGAGGACTCCCTGCTGGATCTGCACAGCCGACGGAGGACGCCCTGCTCTGTGGAGGACGCCCTGCTGGATCTGCACAGCCGACGGGTCCGATTGTGTGGGGCGGACCGGGTGCGACTGGTGCGCGGCGGCGCTATGGCCGCCGGCCGGCTGCTGGCGCTGGCACCAGCCGCCCTCTCGGTGGTGGCCGGCGCGCTGCTGCTGGTGCCGTACGCCGTGGGGGTGCGGCGCGGCGAGCTGGTGCCGCTGCTGCCGACCGTCAGCCAGGCGGCCTCGTGTCCGTCCACGGCCGCGCTGGCCACCGCCCTGCTGTGCCTGCACGCGCTAGTGGGCGCCATCTGTTCGGCGGCCGTCGGCCGTCTGCTAGCGGCGCGCGGCGAGCCCGCCTGGACGGGCCGACTCGTGGTGCTGCTCGGCCTGGTCTCGGCGGCGGCCACGGCGCTGGTCGGCCTCACGCCGGTGGCACGCAGGCGCACGCTGCACTTTGCGGGTGTGGCCGTGGCCATCGGCAGCTGGTCGGCGAGCGCCGCGCTGCTGACGGCGCTGACGCCGCGCTGGCAGCCGCGGCTGCGCCGGCTGCGCCGCTGCCTGCTGGCGCTCACCGCCGGCCTCGCAGTGTCGGCGCTCACCAACAGCTCCCTGGAACCGGACGGCCACGCCGCCAACATGCAGCTCATGGACTCGGCGTGCAACGTGACGGAGGCGGCGCGTCTGGGCTGGCGGCCCGGCTCGTGGCGGCTGCACTCGCTGGCGGCGTTCGCGGTGTGCGAGTGGGCGCTGCTCGTCGTGCAGGCCGTGTTCGTGGCCTCGTTTGTGGGCGAGCTATGGCACAGGCTGGGCGCCCCGGCCGGCGTGTACGCGCCGGTGGTGGTGGCCGCCTCCGCTGGCCACCAGCCGCCCGACTGGCCCAAAACGGCCCTCTTCATAGCGGATGACATGTAATGCAACATTAAATACAGGTGTAACGTCTGGTGCGTTACCGAACGTTCCTGATGCATCCTCCTGCGCGTGCGCACGTGCAAACTGGATTAAAACTGAAAGGACGCTGGCTCCAAGTTCACTATCGAGGCTCTCACGTAGGTTTTGGCAGCTTCAGCGTCTGGCAATGAATTTCTTACCGCAAAAATATTACATTTCATATTATGCTTGGTAAATGTCTGGAAATTGCGTCTTCAAAAATGAACATACTTTGATGACGTCATTCGTGGCAGCTGACACCTATATTGTCCGTACGATGGCACAGTGTCAACGAACTTCAGGGAAACTTCGTTTTCAATGTTCCCGAGCATAGGCGTAGGAGCAGGGGGGCCGGGGAGCTATGCCCCCTCCCCACTTTCGGAGCTGGGGGGGGGGCAGCAGTTTGAACTGCCCCCCCCACAGACACACACATACTTTTTGCTGATTTTTGTGTCTGTCTGTACCTACCTACCACCCGGCACCCTAAAAACCAGAACTTGACGACTATTCAACTTGCCCTTCAAAAAAGATTTCCTTTTGTTTCTACAGCGTTATTGACCGCAGTTTCTTTCACTCAATGAAGGAATTAGGAACCCATATCAGAGACAAGACTGTGAGTCCTGGTGGCAGCATTTTGTTGAATACGAGGCGGGCCAGCGAGCACTGAAAAGGTATAAGAGTAGACAATACTGGCACGATGCAGCAGAATGCATATACAAACGACCAACGCTTGACCGGATCTGCTTGGGGTCGGCATAGTTCGTCAAAGGCGTAGTAGCTAGGGGCCAGGGTGGCCATGCCTCCCTACCTCGGTTCAAACAGACTGGGGGCCAGCAATGTCTGTATCTGCCCATCTCCATTCCACTTTCAGTGCAGTGGCAGTTGCAGGGGAGGGGCATCAGGGTCCTGCCCCCCCCCCCCCCCAAAGGCAAATCAGGGGCCATCATATCATTCCCCCCAAACAACCGATAAGCCCCCATGGGCGTATGGGAGCTTATTGGATTGTCACGAGGCTCAAGAAACCCACGCCAGCTATTAACAGCTCCCATACCGGTCTTTGAGGGTTCTCCACAGACCCGGAGGGCCCTTCAGTGGCGGTCAAGCTCCCACATTGACCGATGAGGACCCATATTGATCTCGGAGGGCCCTCCAGTGGCATTTGAGGGCTCCTAAACCGGCCTCAGGGGCCCAACCGGCGTCTGAGGGCCTCACACCGGCCTCTGGTGGCCTCATTTCTGTCTCCGGGGTCCCAAGACTAGTCGTTAGGTGCATCTGGCCTCTGAGGGCCCGGCACTGAATTCTGAAGACCCCGGATGCCGGGCTCTAAGGGCTCGGAAGGCCCACCTTGACGTTGGGCCCTCTGCTGGTCTTCGGGGTTCAACACCGGCCCATGCCGGTCTTTTAGGGCCCCACACTGACCTCTAAGGCCCAATGCTGGCCTGTGAGGACCCACATTAGTCTCTCAGGTCCCCACTTGATTCTGAAGACTTGATGCCGGCCTCTAAGGGCACGCATCGGCCTCTGAGGACCATCTTGGCCTTTGAGGGCCCTCTGCTGGTCTTTGGGGTCTAACGCCGGCCGATTCCGGTCTTTTAGGGCCCCACACTGACCTCTAAGGGCCCATGCTCTGGGGGCCCAAGACTTACCTTTGGGCGTCACGCACTGGCCTTTGAGGACCCACTTCGGCCTGTGGGGCGGCGGGGCCCATACCGGCCTTTGAGGTCAATATGGTAATGGGTCCCTTTAATTACGTTATCACTGGACCCACGAGGGTCGGCAGGGCCAAGTTGGCTCCACTCCTCCCAAATGCCAAGTATGCGACCTAGTATGTTTTATGTATGTTTTAGTGTCTTCCAACGGAAAAAAATCGATTTTTTCATTTGATTTATTTTTGTACAAACAAAGCAAAATAAAACAACATAATCAATGAAAAGCACGGTGGAAAATAATTCATTGTCTTCCTCCGGCTGAATGCGTTAACCCGCGCCCTGCTGGGGGGTGTTTGAACACCCCCCTTGTGGTTTTTCGCGAATATCTCCTGCTAGCACATGCAGCTTCAGGGGACGAGTGAGCTCAAGTTCATGTGATGAATATATCCACATGTCTACGAACTCTTTCACCAGATATTCTATTTCAGTGATGTCTGCTTGCTGAAGGTTGCGACGGGCTGTGAATACCTTTTCGTAGAACCGAGCGAGGGAACAGAATAATGGCTTAAACACCATTAATGGGTGGTCGCTAGTCCACTGAGCTACAGAGACCGCCTTCACCAGCTTGTAGCATTGGTTGCCTTCGAATGTTCCTTGGTTCCACCCTGATAGGATGACTTGGTGATTTTGGCCTCGTTATACAGCTCTGTCATAACGACATCTCCCGCCCGCCTCGTCATCGCCTCATCAAGGGCGGTCACCAACCCCAGTGTCACATGAAGTGTACATGGGCTGATGCAGTCTGTCGGATTCGCCACCAGTTCAGCAGAGGCACACTGCTGCCCGTGACACCGCGAACTTTTCGCTCGGTCGGAGCCAAGATTTGCAAAGTCCTCACAGTCCTTGCGGACATCGCGGGTGGCGCACTGGGCATCGAGTGGATCCCGCTCGGCACCAGTGGCCCGCCACCAGCACCACGGACAGGGATACATGGCGTTACCCGTCTTGATTCCCAACAAGAGCTGAATAAATCTTAACCCGGCGGCCGCTGGGCCTCCGCGCCACCCGCCAGCCGCTGGGGGGGGGGGGGGCATATAGTTGCCCCCCCCCCCTTTACTTTTCCGACGATATTGTCGCAACGCGAAGAGATAGAGAAACGAAACTTTGCACACGTATTTCTGAATACCTAACCGAGATTGTGTCCAAATTTGGTGTCGATCCCATTTGAAATGACGTCACAGTGACGTCAGAAGCCCAATCGTAGATTGGCGTCCCTTAGTTTCCTCACGATATATCCGACATATGAGACCGAGAATATAGGACCGATAACTGGTCAGGATATACTTAACAGTGTACTTAGACGTGTCAGAATGACAGCAGGTGCTGTTTGCTTCATTTACCGCCGCGTATCATGCTCAGCGACATCGGAAACGCTCCGTATTGGAAAACGACAAAACTTTATGACGTCACTGTGACGTCATCTTAGGAGCTACAACCACCAAACTTTCCTCAAATATGCGCTAGGTATTCATTTGAAGCTATGCCAAGTTTCAGCTTCGTATCTTATCCAGTTTCGGAGATATTACACCAAACGTAAAGGGGGGGCAACTTTATGCCCCCCCCCCCCCAGCGGCTCGTGGGTTAAAGGAAGACTGCCACCTTCAAAAAGTTTTCTCAGATCGGCCTATGATTTATTCCCTGGACAAAACAAAATTTTAGAATTCACCTGACAAAGTATCATCACGTGAATCGCGAAAAAAATTGTCGATTTTCATACAATTATCAATCGGTTAATGTCTAGCGACAATGTTTACACATCACTAGACTTCAAGGTCATAAGATTATTACATTTTATTTGAAAAAGTAAGGTATTTTATGATTTACTAATATATGATTTCATGAGAAATTGGCCATGTTTAATTTATTTTGCATTTACATAAGTTCGTAAAACATTAAAAAATCATGGCTCATTTGGAATGGGTCTGGCCCATGTTAAACCCCATTTCCCACACTTTTTTGGAAAAAATGAACTACTGAATATATAAGTTTAACTTTTATTTTGACACTCCAAAATTCTTCTCTGATCTCGAAACAATCAAAGTTTTGACATATATTTACCAAAAGATAAGAAAATTCATGTTTCAAAGTTATCGATAAACAGTAGAGATGTCGGTTTTCTTGGACTAAAAAAATGGCATCAAACTGAACTTTGGTCTCCGATTTCTCGCAAACGGGTTCGAATTTCGGAAAACCGACTTCAGTCTGGGACATAGGTGGCTCAGCTCTAGTGAAAACCGTTTTGTGGAAAAAAGGTGGCAGTCTACCTTTAAATCCCCTGCGAACAAAACGTGTGTGCCGGTCGAAGCCAATGACTCGATGTTTATCAGATTGAACATATTTCTCAGAGTAAGAATCGACTCTTCCGAATCAGTTGTTGCTGCTAGAATCTGTAGGTCATCAACCGAATTGCTTAGTGTTACTTGAATTGAAATCTTGAGCACGTTGCGACCGTGATCAGTGGTCGATAAAACTTCCAACGTGCCAACGCCCGTTGGAGCAAGATATTAGTGTTAGGATGTGTTGGTGCACTGTGTGCCCGGTGCCACCTCTCGGCGCGCTGCTGGGCGCGCCACTGCGGACCGCCTCCCGCTGGGCGCGCCGCTGCCACCCGCGCATTAGCAATGCTTCGACCCAACATTAGCAATGCTTCGAAGAGCTGGAGACAGTCCGCCCGTCTACATGGATGCATCCTTACGCCTGAAATACAGCATTGACTTATGACTTTCTAATCGTCCGGTGCTGTTATCGGCTGCTCGGTAAGTACCGCGTGTAATATCATGTTCCCTCATTCACTCCTGGTCACCCTTCGGTCACCCCTCGCTGGGTCGGGCCAGTCGGCTATTTTTATCCTCTTTCCGGCTAGGCCACCCGCTGAGCTCCCGCCGTGCCGCGCCGTCTGCGAGGGACCTGACCCTTCTGCCGGCAGAGGTTTCTCCAGGTGTCTCCAAGGAGCCATCATAGCGCTAAGGGTGTGCTCCGCATACACATACATTGATTTTCGCCCTTACTAGCAGGGCCGCTGGCACGCGTTGGCAGCGCCCTGCGGGCATTTTTTCGCTTAGGGTCATTTTGTGGTAAGGAGGATCAGAAAATCACCCTTCCAACTTTCTCCAGGCCTGGGCGTTTTATCGAGCGCGCCTGAAAACGCACAGTGGACGGAAATCACACTTCGATTGCGTTACTTCGCATTAGGTAATACGATAAAAAGTCCGCTCTTTTCTCAATCAATAAGGACAAGTGCCTTAACCCGCGCGGGGCTGGGGTCTCCAGCCGAACGCGCGGGGCTGGGGGGGGGGGGGGTAAATTTTACCCCCCTGTTATCTCCCGAACTAATGGTCCGATTTGGAAAATTCAAACGCCAATCGAAAGCTCTCATCACGAACTACTAAAAACATGTACTTAATTTAAAGTTTGAGGTCAAGGTCAAGGTCAGGTCAAGGGTACAAATTGCAAGTTTCTACAGTATCGGCCTTGCACCGTAGTTGCCGAAGAATGGAGTCATGGACTGAGACTGATCGCCCAAAACGTGTTCTTAGGCTACCAAGACAATATTCGTTGCATACAATATCATTCAGAGGTCAAGGTCAAGGTCAGGTCAGGTCAGGTCAGGTTACCAAAAAACAAAATATAGAAAAGGGCATGTGCGACACATGTTTTATGGGTCATTTTACTCATAGAATTCAATAGGCACACTCAATAAGTAATATGGACCACCTCTGGATGAATTTCAGGTCGAGGTCAGGTCAAGGTCAGGTCAAGTGAGGTCAAATTTTGAAGTTGGTTGTTAAGGCCTAAAAAGGTGTCTATCTGATGCAGTTTTTCACGGCGAATCGAATGGTGCTATTTTTGTTTCCGTACGAGGTCTAGAACTTCCAAAAAAGTCATTTTTCAAAAATTTTGTGTGTCGTGACGTCATAAAATTTTGAATAACTCCCACATTTTTGAACTGATTCTTCTAAAATTTGGTATGTAGGTGCACATAGACCACTTCTCTGAAATATATTCCGGTTTTTTCGATAGCCTCAAAATTTTGGATTTTATAATGATTTTTCCAAAAAAAAAGTCAGTTTTTTGAAAAAATTTAGGCCAAAATCCAAAATTTTCAAAAAACCGAGATAGCCATTTGATAGACAAAGTAAAATTACGTATAACTTTTTTTGTTACGTCTTGATTCCTTTAAAAATGAAGATGTTAGCGGCGTTTGAACTTTTGCCGTTTTTTAGGCGAAAATGGCGAACATGACGTCACTAAAACGTCAATTTCTCAAAAATTTTCCGACGGATTTCGCTCAAATTTTCAGGAAACGTGTCAAATTGATGTAAGAAAAGGTACTGAAAGTTTGGCGGCGCTGCGCGCCGCCGTTTTTGAGATATCGCAAAAATTCGCGAGGGGGGGTAAAATTTACCCCCCCCCCCAGCCCCGCGCGGGTTAAAGCACACATATTAACTTTTGAATTAGAAGCTTTAAAATGCTAAATTTCAACATCTCTAAGCTGATGATAATCGTTAGTTGTTTCAGACTTTGGCGCGCAAACGTAGGCATTCAGATCCCCCGTGCGACCGGTCACCGTATGCAGTAGTGTGATGGTGTGAGTTGGGGAGTCAAGGCCGTGTGGGGAGAAGGTGAGGAGATACCGGTGTGCCGACGCGGCGGATGGCAGTGAATTTTCAGGATAGGTAGCAAAAGGCTCATTCCCAGACGTTGTGCCAAATTTTGCGGCGCTACGCGACACCAACTTTTACGCTATTCGCGAAAAAATTTAGGGAGGCTGCCCCCCCCCCCCGCCAGGCGAGGGCTAAGTTTTTTATCGACCTCTGACCGTGATCACCCTGTATTTTTACGCTTCTTAAAGGAAAAGGGTCACCTTTAACATGGGGTTTGAAACTGAGATGGCCATCTTGAAGCCCGTGTCCGAAAACCCCGAGAGTGTCCCACCTTACGGCCGATTTCGGCCTCCATTTGTAGGTATCGGCAATTTTAAAAGAAAATATGCCAGGAATGCGTCCTTATCCCAGGAATGCGTTCTTATCCTGTAATACAGCCACCCGCGGCGAGGCTTTGGTTTTTAACCAATTAGCTCCAATCAGCTCAGCTTTAACCAATCAGCTACCTAATCTGACACAAGCCGACGAGACTGTCTTCTGAAGGCTGATTGGCTTGAGTGTGATGTCATCGCTATGACATCATACAGAAGGTGCGGTAGAGAGTACAAACATAGTACCAATATGTTAAATAGTTTGACATACTTTTTTGCGAATTATGCACTTCTGGCACCAGATTTAAAAAGAACATGAAAAATAATAATGTCAAAATGAAAAGCAACGATATCTTCATATTTCACGAAGGTGGCACTTTTCCTTTAACACCGACTGTCTGTGTGAGCACACACGCTTGCACAGCTCGCTGATGTTGCTACAGTACACTACTTCGATGTCATGAAGCCTCGGATTGGCTTCGGTACCCACATTGCCAGGTACTGTCGCAGTAGCAAATAAATCGTCCGTGCGAGCGCCGCGTGCTTTATCCACCGCTCGGCGACTGGGCATTGTCACTCGCACGCCGGACTCTTCTATCCATTTCCGCCACTGCCACATGTTTTTCATGTTTCGACGACTGCTGAAATTAAAGGAAGCTTGCTGGCTTAACATGTCATCAGCGCTAATGGTTACTGATTGTGTTCGCGGCGGCCCCACGTGTACTAACATTCTCTTGCCTTGACAGGGTAAAGTACTGTCTCCACGTGTAAACATTTTCGGTTTTTACGCGTTTTAGCAAACGAGAGTTTTGCGCTTTTTTCGCTTTTTAACAGACGCTTTTGCGAGTTTTGCGAGTTTTTCGCTTTTTACGGTTTTAGTTTGTCAGTCTTTCAGAACAACAGTCTTTCAGTCTTTACAATTTCAGAACAATTTCAATTTCAGAGAAAGAACATCTTTCTCCGCCCTTCGTGCGCTGTATGCCGTGGCCCTCTCGTCCCACAGGGTAGGTATCTGGCGCACGGCTTCTATTAACCCCTCGATTTTCGCTGTAAAGATAGTTATAGGGGTATCATCACGTTACCCTATTGTTATCACCGCTATGACATCAGTTAATTATCAATTATCTGAAATGATCTGATATCGTAATATCTGTTATCCATAGACTCACTATGTAATTATTTGACATCCACATTATCTGAATAGCAACAGAAGTTATTGGTATGGTTGTCTGAGTACTTGCCATGATCATTGGCTTAACCCTAGAACGCCTAGGGGGGGGGGGTTGTATCAACCCCCCCCCCCCTTGAGGTTTTTTCGAAGTGCACGCTAAACGGCTTGTCGTAGCGGGCTGAAATTTTCAATACCCTCTGGGGCAACCTTTGCGCATCTTTTGCCGAAAAAAATTGATCGGGTCATGTCAGGTCACGGAGTTATGATGTCATAAGAGGTACAGCCTCCGGCCGGATTTTCACAAACTGAGTGCCAACGCCCGAGGTTTCCTGCCGGTGGTACGGATATCGGTTGATGGATCGTGATGAAACTTCCCATGCATGTTGGGGCAAGTATTGGCTATCATATGGTATAAGAAACTTGACCGGGTCAGGTCAGGTCACGGAGCTATGACGTCACAAGAGGAACAGCGTCCGGTACTATTTTTGAAAAGCGCCCGAACCACTATTTTGCTAATTCTTGTCACCTCAATGGGAATATGCAGCAATATTAGCTTCTATAGGGAGCAAATGGACCTCCCAAATCCAAAAATACAATCAGATTTCAAAAATTTAAATTTTGATTTTTCGAATTTCTGCCGCCGACTGTGACCTTGCCGACTTCCGGCGCTCCCAACACGCCATTTTTAGAGCTAGGGAAACGAAATACATACCAAACGATAGAGAATTGATCAAGGAACATGATAGTGAAGGTTTCAAGTCGATATCTCCCACCGTTTTGCCGCAATCGCCGCCAAAAGTTGAAAAAAGTATATTTTTCCGAAAATTTGACCTTTGACCGGTCAAAAGTAGGTCAAATGTTGACCTAGGACCAAAAAATATACCACCAATCGCGAGATCTCGTTGAGAGCAATCCGTTGGTTTTTTCCGCTAAGCTCTACGACCTTCCGTTTCGAAACGCCAGGGGGGGGGTCGTAACACCCCCCCCCCCCCCTGGTCGTTCGTGTTATGAGAAATGGCCTGGTCGTGCGAGGGTTAATCAAATTGCGTTTCATCGCTTTCCACACTTTCCATTGCATCCATTTCACCGTAAGATGGTAGTAATAGTAGAAGGATTACCTTCTTAAGCCCGGTTCTGACTGCCGTTTTTCGATCGTTTGGTGGATCGTATGGTGATCGTATCGTGATCGTATGGTGATGGGATGGGGATCGGCACGACCGTTTCCCGATCGCCGCGATGGTAATCGTATGTGTGCAGTGAGAACCGGGAAAAAACGTGACTGCGCGCGTCGTTCGGTAGCGGCAGATCGTACGTCGTATTGCGTTCCGTCGAAAGATGGATTGAGTTTATCTTTTGTCTTGATCGTATCGTACGGGGACCCGCAGTTGCTATTGTACACGAACCCCAACTCTAGCCGTCTGTCCTGTCCAGTAACAACCGATAACATTGATATCGACTGCCGGTCCCTGCACAAGAGCAGCTGAGGTTTTCTGTGCGTGCCCTCTGACAGCTTATCGTTGTTCCCTGTGAGGGTGCTGGGACAATTTACTCAGGGTCGCTGTACAGTAGCAACTGCGGGTCCCCGTACAGTTGACATCGTGTGGGGAACTCGCTGTGCTGCAGCTTTTCTTGCTGCTGTCTTATGGAAGGTTTGTGCTAACATATTTGATAGAACTTATCTTATTAGTAGCATACTTTAAATAAATCACGGTGACTATAAATAAATAAGCTTGATTGACATACTTATAATCAAAGTAGGTACTTCCACTTAGAAGATACCATACGAAAAATCATTGATTCGTTCAGGTGCGTCAATTACATCAAAGTATTAATTTTATTGCACGAAAAAGCCTAACCCGATAATGTTAATTTGATACAAATTAAAGAAATGTTCTAACTACATTTAACCTCTTTTTAAGTCTGAAAAGTATTAATTACCCTCTTTATAGATCTCGTCCCGTTCACGGCGGCCAATCAACGCGCTTCCCCCAGATGACGTCATCTGTGCGCCTGCGCTCTGCCGAGCCGGCAAGCCTCGTGGTGACTATATACACTGTGGTGGTGACCGGCGATTTACCGGCGACACCGGAGGTGGCAGGAGGTGGTACATAGATATCTTACCAATGAATTTCTGTCAATTTCAACGAACCGATTTTCAAGAAAACCGATGCACAGCATTCACAATACTCACTTTTAGGTTGTAGGTTACTTTCCAGGACAATTTGACATGATTTTCTATTTTTCCACGCATTTTCCAAATCGCGTACCTTCCATGGCCGAGAATAGTTTCCGCCGCCATGCTGCTCCAATCAAGCCGAAATGTTGATTAACTTCACGGAACAGTCGGACCCGACTATTCAAACTAAATTATTGAATTAGAGAGATGTTTGAAACTACATTTAACGTCTCTTCAAGCGTAAACAGTATTTATTTCGTTCTTATCTATCACCGCCGGCAGTAATGGCGGACGCAGACTCCCACACGATACGCACGATCCGCACGATACGATCTACCAGTTACAGCCCGGTTCTGACTGCCGAAATCGATCGGAGCGGATGGTAAGCGTATGGTGATCGTATGGTGAGCGTGGCTGGCGGAAAAAGATAAAAATCTCTAGGCCCGATACGATCTGGTAACTGGTAGATCGTATCGTGCGAATCGTGCGTATCGTGTGGGAGTCTGCGTCCGCCATTACTGCCGGCGGTGATAGATAAGAACGCAATAAATACTTTTTACGCTTGAAGAGACGTTAAATGTAGGTAGTTAAAACATCTCTCTAATTCAATAATTTAGTTTGAATAGTCGGGTCTGACTGTTTCGTGAAGTTAATCAACATTTCGGCTTGATTGGAGCAGCATGGCGGTGGAAACCATTATCGGCCGTGGAAGGTACGCGATTTTGAAAATGCGTGGAAAATAGAAAATCATGTCAAATTGTCCTGGAAAGTAACCTACAACCTAAAAGTGAGTATTGTGAATGCTGTGCATCGGTTTTCTTGAAAATCGGTTGGTTGAACTTGACAGAAATTCATTGGTAAGATATCTATGTACCACCTCCTGCCACCTCCGGTGTCGCCGGTAAATCGCCGGTCACCACGAGGCTTGCCGGCTCGGCAGAGCGCAGGCGCACAGATGACGTCATCTGGGGGAAGCGCGTTGATTGGCCGCCGTGAACGGGACGAGATCTATAAAGAGGGTAATTAATTCTTTTCAGACTTAAAAAGAGTTGAAATGTTGTTAAAACATTTCTTTAATTTAAGTATCAAATTAACATTATCGGGTGAGGCTTTTTCGTGCATACTTTGATGTAATTGACGCATCGGAACGAAACAATGATTTTTCGTATGGTATCTTCTAAGTGGAAGTACCTACTTTGATTATAAGTATGTCAATCAAGCTTATTTATTTAGAGTATGCTACTGTACTGATGTTATATCAAGATATCAAATATGTTAGCACAAACCTTGCACAAACTGGCACAAACCTTCCACAAGACAGCAGCAAGAAAAGCAGCAGCACAGCGAGTTCTCCACACGATGTCAACTGTACGATACGATCAAGACAAAAGATAAACTCAATCCATCTTTCGACGGAACGCAATACGACGTACGATCTGCCGCTACCGAACGACGCGCACAGTCACGTTTTTTCCCGGTTCTCACTGCACACATACGATTACCATCGCGGCGATCGAGAAACGAGCGTGCCGATCCCCATCCCATCACCATACGATCACGATGGGGCATTCCACGTCAAGTGGGACAAAAAATGATCATTTTGAACCTCACCTCCTCCGATTTTTGCGAAACTTTGTGAACCTAGTCATCTATATGTGAAAAGAAAGGAGACATTTTTTTGTCAAGATATGACGTCACGTCTCCGAGATACACGTCATCAAACATTGACTTAGGCAAGGCACATTATCATTTTTAAAGCGTCATAACTATTGAAGTTTTAGACATATCACCACGAGACAAAGTGTGAAATGGAGGGAATAGATCAGGCTTTCATTTGAGGATAACAATATTGACGTAATTAACTAATTAGTGAACTTAATTAAAATTCAAAAAATAAATTTTGATTTTCTGAAAAATGGGTACCCTTCGATTTTGCTCATTTTTACATATTTTATCCTCCTATACATTAGCTACATCATATAAAAAATCCAGAATGGGCCGACGTCTACGTAACTGTCTTTTGGACTTTGTAATGTCTGGGGCTCGCGTGTTTCGTTTTAGCAACCAAGGAGAGGCGCTACCCGGAGATGCTTCTTTCTACCCCAAACTAAAGCAAACCTGACCTGACCTGACGTGACCTGACCTAATCTAACACGCGTAAATATGTACAGCCCTCACGGCAGTTGCCGACTGGCCAAATGCTACCTAGATAGGTGCGAACATTAGCCCTCACGACAGTTGCCGGCTGGCCAGATGCTACTTAAAAAATGAATGCGTGTTAAAACACTTCAGGGCTTAGGCTGACCGGCCGCGAGCCAGCGACCTTTAGCTTTCGAGGTGGGTACACTCGGCACACTTACTACTAAGCCACGAAGATAACTGGTCATCGTAAGCCAGTTTTTTAATGATGAAATTGGGTATTCTCCGGGCAGCGCCTTTCTTTGGTTGCAAAAAGGAAATACGCCTGACTCTCCCAGCGCTAGGGGAGAAAGGCCCGGTTTAGCCAAAAAAGGTATTAGAAAAACGGAATTTGAATTGTAGGTGGGGCGATGGGGAACTTTATCGTGTTCCAATTTCATGGTCCTAGATCAATATCTTCAAGATCAAATGAGGTTAAACGTGATCAAATTTGCTATAGTGACTATTTTGCGTTTATACGCCCATAGCTCTAAGAGTTACTGGCCGATTTTTCTATTTCTTCCTTTATACGACATTTGTAGTGTTATGAGAATCTCTAGTTAATCTTACCATAACTTTGGCAGTAAGTGGCCTGCTAAGAGTAAGATGGCGCCGGCAGAGGCGGGGATCGGCCGACGCGGGAAACGTTTCAGTCACAGCTTGTGTTTGCACCCTAATACCTCAATTTTTACTAGTTGATTTTCGTATTTATTTGAACATTAGATTGCCTGTACATTTTTAAGCCTTCACACAAAATTTGACACGAATCGATCATAATCAGCGGTAAGAAGCGAGGTGCAAAGATGGAACCGTCCCGCGCCGGCACAGTCTACCATTCAGGCGGCAACGGCCGGCGCCGGCCGCCAAGCCGCTCCGCCAGGAATGTTTGACTTTACACCGCTATTACTAGAAAAGTTGTGGACCGATTTACCTATTGCTTGCACGGGAGGATTTGCAATTCAATTCTGGACAGATACTGAAAGTTTGACGTTAATATGATAATTATGGCGTGAGTTATTGGTGATAAACAGGTGGAGTTAGCGAAATCGGCCTCTTCCACCGCCCGTGCTACGTTGCACTACTTGTTGCTATATCATCCAAAGTTATCGTTGGCCCACTCTAATTTTCTCAGCACGTGTGCCTTACGTGTAGTGGAAGACAATATCTAAATTTGAGCGAAATCGAAGGGTACCCATTTTTCACAAATAACATTTTAAGAAATTAATTCAAAATAAAACAAATTCAAAATCACCAAAAAATGTAAAAATTGTCAAATTTAACTAGCATAACTCCTTATGTACACGTTTCAGTTTGTTTGAAATCAATAGCTTCAAAAATGTTGAAGCTATAGATCTTTCAAGATTGCAATACACGTCCAATTCTGCTCAAAAAGCAAAAGTTTAGCGACTTGTATCTATGTAGCCCGAGGGCATATGACAAAATCCTTTCACCCTCAGAGGTTTCACCCAATAGCCTATAAGTATACCAAGTTTGAACAAAATCGCAGAGGTGGCCGATTTTGGCTGTCCCGGTTGACATGGAATGCCCCCGATACGATCACCATACGATCCACCAAACGATCGAAAAACGGCAGTCAGAACCGGGCTTACCAGATCGTATCGGGCCTAGAGATTTTTATCTTTTTCCGCCAGCCACGCTCACCATACGATCACCATACGCTTACCATCCGCTCCGATCGATTTCGGCAGTCAGAACCGGGCTTTAGCCTTGTCAAAAACCGGAAAACTTTCATTCGATCCAAATGTTTGGATAAATCGCGCGTTTTTACAAATGAGAGTTTTGCGTTTTTTAAAGGTTTTACGAGTTTTGCATGACACAACCTGACGCGTTTTACGAGTTTTGCAGTTTTTTGATTTTATGAAGCCACGCGTTTTTCGATTTTTGACAAATCTTCCGCCGTGGAGATGGCACCGTGTAATTTAATGGTACAGATCAACGCCGGATCATGAAAAACTCGCAAAACATCAAAAAAGCGTTAAAACGTCATTAAAAACGCGCAAAACATGTACCGTGGAGAACGACCTTAAGACAGCATCGCCGCTGGAACTGACCAGAGACTGGAACTGGAACTGACCTGACTGGAGCTGGAACTGGAACTGACTGGAGCTGGAACTGACCAGAGACTTCAACGCAAGACTTGTCACACGTGCTGCCGATGTCTTTGAGCCGCCAACTAGCTTCATGCTATTACTGGCGGCCGAGTTTCGCCCACAGTCATGCGGTCGACCTCGACTGCACTCTCCCAAACAACTTGAGCATATTTTGATGAATGCTGACGAATTCGAGCGGGGACACCCTCTTCTCATTTTCCTTGGTCTCCCACGAGTGAACGCTGCATCGCATACGTGACACTGTCCCGGATGCCATTCATGCTCTTGAGTGTGCTCACGTGAAGCCCTGAAAGACTTTGGTGCTGCAGAAGGCCTTTTTCGATCCAAAATGAGATCTAATCGACAGCTTGTGCATATGCGCATGGGATGTATGGCATCTGAGTAAGCCTGAGAGTAATCCCAAATAAGTCCATATCTCACTAGAGCTAAATCGCTATAATATTGATTGAGGAGCTGCGAGCCCGCGGGGTCAGGGACACTGACACCACCAGACTTCTCGCAAACAACGCGCCGCCAGCAGGAAATGCACGTTATCTGGCAGGCGGATGTATGCGCCCCAATTTTGAATAGTTTAGACGGTATTGGAGACATGACCTTCGAGGTACTGATGTGATACAGAAAAAAACCTCTTTAAATCTCCTTGAGCAGCCAACACCAAACACGCAATCCTATAAACTAAATGCCCACGGCTCAACTGAGAGCTTCTGACCCAGACTGACCCTGACCTGACGTCATGTACACAAGGCCTGTGATTGGCTGTTCCGGAAAGGGGCCGCCCCAGGCCATTGGTGTCATAAGCCAGTTACCAAGCCATCTGTCCTAACCCAGACCATATCGATAGGTTAGCGGGACAATTATCACATCCAAGGCCCAAGGGTATTGCAGACCTGCAGGGGAGGGGAGGGACATTTATGAATTCGATTAGCAATATACTGTATTAAGTAGGTAACATTGATTTAAAACGTTTGCAGCACCTGCAGACGCGGAGTAGCTCACACATGTAGTGAGGACTTGCGCGTATTTAATACAGATGCTGATAGTTCTGGCAGTGCTGATAAAGCCGACTGCTTTAGACCGCGACATTTAGGCAATAATGTTTGGATATTGCAGCTATGCGATACCGGCATGAACTGCGATACTAATGATAATGTGCATTCACGACATGCAACTAGTCACCATCTTTTCATCTGGCGTTGCACAACTGCGAGCGATCCTTCTTCATTTTTAGCTGAAACGTGACCCTGCACATGTTATTGGACGTGTAACGTACCGATCTTTGCACATATATGCACTGATATAGGATCATGCCAGGTAGATTAACCCGCGCCCTGCTGGGGGGGGGGGTGTTTGAACACCCCCCCCTTGTGGTTTTTCGCGAATATCTCAAAAACGGCGGCGCGGAGCGCCGCCGTTTTTGGTACACCTTATCATACATCAATTCTACACATGTTGTGAAAGTTTCAGACCAAGGTCATTCAAGGTCAGGTCACCAGGTCACTTGAAGTGACCTCACCTCATAAAAAGTTTCAATGTCTGTCATAGCTACACCGAGTGACCGATCGCTTTCAAACTTTCAGCGATTGCTAAGAGCAATAGCATGTACAAATTGTATATCTCAGAATTTTAATATCGATGACCTAAGGTCAGGTCAATTTTGCGACCTCCCCATTATAAGGCAATGGGAAAAAATTGAAATGCGTCTCTTTTGGACGAAAGACATTATAAACACTCCCAAACACTGAATTACAAGTGGTTTAGACACACTGAACATGAAAATGGTGTCCGTGACCCCTGTTTATGCCCTGAGGTCATCTTAGGTCACGAATGGTATCTAACAGTTTTTCGCAAATAACTTTTGATAGAGGCATGCTAGAGCGATGAAAACACCTTAGATGTGTTCAGCTCGACGATACGGATCGACTGATATGCAACATGACCCTTTCCGGTCAGGTCATGACCTTGACCTGAGGTCAAATTTTCAAGTTGACCTTTCAAGGTCAAGTTATAGTTCATTCGATGCGTCTTGACGAGAGGAACACGATGCCGGTAAAAGTAAGCTCGTACAATGCTTGGGTCAAAAGTTATTGCAGAAAAACTGTTTCCGAAAAAACCGGCTATTTTTGCAGTTTTTGCCCCCTGCAGGCAAAACCGTTGACGTTAGGTCAAATCTGAGAAAATTACTCAGAAAGGGCGTTAATAGGGCTATCGAATGCGCTTTTCCGCGGCGCTGTAGCTCTATTGGTTCCCAAGTTATGCGTTGGCTTCTTGGAAATTTTCGACATTCGAACTCGAAATCGGCGAAATTTTGCCTTCAATGACCTCTGGTGACCTGACCTTTGACCTGACCAAAAAATTGACCGAAGTGATTTCGTCATTATTTTTGACGCTCTTTCGAACGCCGCCTTCCGCGTATCGCTACGTGGCCCAGGAGCCGAGTTAGAAGGGGGGGTGTTCAAACACCCCCCCCCCCCCCCCAGCAGGGCGTGGAAATCCAGGACCCCCAGCCGGGCGCGGGTTAAAACAACAAGTCATGATTAACCCTCGCCGGCACATGGGGGGGGGGGTGATGCAACCGCCCCCCCCCCTAAGGTTTTTCGCGAATAATTCACGTAAAAAGCGGCCGATCGCGACGAAACTTTCAGTACCCTCGCATTGATCAATTTTACACCTACCCTGAAAATTTCATGACCCTGACCCCAATGACCTTTGACCTGTGACCTCTTTTCCGAGACCATGTTTGGCCGGAATCGCGATTCGGCGTATGTCGGCTAACATTAGCCGCGCGTTTGCAAGCTTTTTGTGGTTTCAAACGTTCAAACATGTGATTTGATGTCGCTCCCATACATTAGGGTGGGTATCAAGGTCACCTGAAGGTCAGGTCAGGTCATTGACCTTTGGTGACCTCGGGTGACCTCGGTTCACTTTTTCGAGTTTTACATGTTTCTAGGCTAGTTTTTGGAGCTGAATTCGAATTTGGCAACCATTTGAACATTAACGAAGTAGTTATGGTGCCTTCGTAACATGTTACGAAGCTGTCAGAGGCGGTTGACACGTATTACGAATACCCGTCACAACCCCTACCGGTTGACCTGACCTGACCTGACCCGACCTGGTCTAAATGCTTAAAAACATCATATCTGATCAAAACTAACACGATATTCGTGATCAGCACCCTGGAAAACCACTGAGCAGCCACAATTTACGACTTTCTAACAGGTCCCGATTTTCTCGGTTTTCGGGTCAGTGACCTGACCTGGAAGGTCACCCGATGACCTAGGACCTTAAAATTGGGTATCATCGGCTTCGTCTCGTGACGGGCAACACGCTCGTTTTTTCCGCGAAGCTCTAGCTCGATCAGGGGCCAAACGCGAGGGGGGTCGTACCCCCCCCCCTTGTGCCGTCGAAGGACGCAAAATGGCCTGTTCCGGCGAGGGTTAACACATTTTAGTGTTGTTAACAAAAATTAAATAATTTTATTGTCAATTTCTTTACTGTTATGCATGAAAAGTATCCTGGTTAAAAAAAAATCACATTTATATCAAAAATGGAAATTTTTCAGATTTCGGGAGTCGCACCATCGGATTCCTCACAAAATTTTGGTCTAGAAAACACTAAAACTGGAGATAGGTATTTTCAAAAGTTATTTACCGTCTGTTGGGGCAATGTGCTTACATGGTCACGCGGCCTTTTTCCACTCAAACTACGGTTTATTCTAGGTATTCCAGATGAAAACTGCCTTTACATGATTCCATTTCAAACAGCCCCCACCAAATCTTCATCTGGCATCGGCATTTTGCTACTGATGACGCCATTCCTAGCAACCGAGCGTCCCTAGCAACCGAAAGTGAAGACGTTGCACCTTCAACAAACGATCGTCAGCTAGCTTCGTCAGCAACAAAGAAATGAAATTTATGAATGTTATGTTGTGAAATTAACTTGTGATAATAATTAAATCCTGATAAAATCCATACTTAGTAAAGCTTACGATACATCAAATTCGTAACGTGTGCAAAAATGTCTGACCCCATGTCACTTATGGTCATCTCAGGTCACCAGGCAAAGTGAAGTGACCATGTATCTAAGAACTTTGTGAGATTTAGTTAGTCATTCCTACATTATACATTCCAGTAGCTTGAAACTCAGGGTAGGTATTGCATGGGGAAATCAGTACCAACAATTTGTTTTTCTCAGAATTTGGATATCGGTGACCTAAGGTCAGGACTCAGGCTAATTTTGTGACCTCTCCATTATACGTAAATCAAAAGGAACAAATTGAAATGCTTTTCTTTTGGCTTAAAACACCCTCAAACATCAAGAAACACAGGTGATCATGACACACTGAACCGAAAAAATGCTTCTAATACCCGTTTATGCTCCTGAGGTCATTTCAGGTCATGAAACGTCTCCAACATTTTTTGACAATACTACAAGACAATACTCGTACATAACTTAGATAGCAATATGCTAGAGAGCTGAAATGACCATTAATGTGTTCAGCTCAGCAATACAAATCGCATGACATACAACATGACCTTTTCTGTGACCTTGACCCGAGGTCAAATTCTTAACCCACGCGCTTATGGGGTTTTTCGCTCCGTTTTTCGCGAATGCCTAACTCGCGTAAAAAGTCGCCGATCGCGACAAAACTTCCAGTACCCTCAAGGTGGATAATTCTAAATCTACCCTAAAAAT
Source organism: Amphibalanus amphitrite (assembly GCF_019059575.1). Taxonomy (NCBI): domain Eukaryota; kingdom Metazoa; phylum Arthropoda; class Thecostraca; order Balanomorpha; family Balanidae; genus Amphibalanus; species Amphibalanus amphitrite. Next base: position 105,664 of record NW_024882750.1, on the reverse strand, counting down.
CATGACCCTGACCAAATTGACCTTTGACCTGTAACCTATCCCTCGAGACCATGTCTGGCTGGAATCGCGATTCTGCGTATGTCAGCTAGTATCAGCGCGATTGCAGTGTTTTTATGGTTTCAAACATTTAAACACGTGAAATGATATTGGTCCCATGCATTATTGTGGGTGTCAAGGTCGCCTGAAGGTCAGGTCAGGTTATTGACCTTTGATGACCTCGGTTCACTTTTTCGAGTTGTGCATGTTTGGCTAGTTTTTGGAGCTGATTTCGAATTTAGCAGTTCTTTCAACAGCTTCGATGTAGTTTTGGTGCCTTCGTAACATGTTACGAAGCTGTCAGTGGCGGTTGACACCTACAATGAATACCCGGCTGGAGCCCTGCTGAGTGACCTTCACCTGACCTGACCTGACCTGGTCTAAATGCATGAAGACATCATCTGTGATCAAAACTAACATGATATTCGTGATCAGCACCGCGAAAAACCTCATAGCAACCACACTTTACGACGTTCTAACAGGTCCCGATTTTCCCGACTTTTGGGTCATTAACCTGACCTGACAGGTCAACCGATGAGCTAGGATCTTAAAATTGGGTAGCATCGGCTTGCTCCCCTCACGGGCACACGCTCTTTTTTATGCGAAGCTCTAGCTCAATCAGTGGTCAAACGGCGAGGGTTTAATTGACCTTTTCTGGTCAATTTCATCTGACCTTGACCACGTTGCCTCAAATTCGGAATTTTAGGGCATACTTCTGATGCGCCTCGGTGAAACTTTTCCAACGCCACCTTGCACGTGTCGCTACGATGCTTAGCTTCGGAAATATAAATATATCGTTCCGCAGTATGCGTAGCACGAAGTGTAATATCAAAAGGTTTTCACGTGCGAAGCATGTGGACCGTGCACCTCAGTACACCTATTCGTACAACGCCTTCAAGCGTTTGTCCATGTTGTGCCATTGTGCCGAGTTTTAGGTGCTTAGGTCAAAGTTTTCGAACATCGGAGAATGCCTCATCAAAACATGTTTTTCGCCCCGAGCATGTGCAACATGTACAGCCCTCTGCAAACTGCGTGGTAGGTATTCTTTCCTCGACAAAACCGAGAATAACGCAGATACTATGCTATCGGTCGCTCGGAAATCATAACAGCAAGATGCGCGGGACTCCGCACCTTAGATTGGCATTATCATTGCATTCATTTTCCATCCAGTTTGGCAACAAAACCCAAAAGTTTATATTTGCCCCCCAAACAAACTTTTGCATTTTGTTGCCACACAAGGCATATACTTTGTTTAGTGCTATACCCGATCGAAGGAGTAGAGCATGGCGCCTCTATTTTCAGTGAGTTCCTATCGACTGACAACATAGTCTTTGAGTTATTACTGGTTTTGTCGAAAAAAGAATACCTACCACGCAGTCTGCTGACGACTGTACCTATCTCTCGGTGCCGATTATTCCATATGTTAGTGGTTTGGTACCGGGACATGTGACCTACAAATTTGGCACCTGGACCTCCCTTGGATTGGCTTAAAGCGTCGATAAAAGATTTTAGTTCTCAATGTGTTTGTCGGCAAGTCACACGCGCCACGTGACAGAAAGTGACCCGGGACCTATACCATCACCTGCCTCCAGAAATGGCGCGTCAAACGGCACCACCATCACCTCGATTCGATCATCCATTTAAAAATAATTACAAATTTATTTGCTTTACAACGTTTCACAGCACAGATTTTTGGCGCCACTTTGTCGGCGCCACTATCTTCCATGGGAGGTCCCTTCGAATTGCCAGTCCAGTTTATTTATACGTCTATGAATTTGTACCAAATTATCTGATTTAGTAGTATCGTAAAACATTTACTTTTCTTTTTATATCATCTGTTCCCAATTGAAAACAAGTCCATGGTGTAATTAATGTTTATGTTTTTCGGAGTTGTTCAAGAGGATAAGTACAAATATTACATTTATTCAGATATTTCGGTACTCGTTGTGGTACCCTCATCGGTGAAATGGCGCACAAAATCTCGGTTCGTAGTTCGACAATCACATACAATACAAAACACGCGACAACGTCATCTAAAAACCTACACTTTAAATATGCCTGAGAAGACCTAATTACCTAAACCCAATTTAGCACCAAGCATATTACAGGCAATCTACCAGATGTTGGTGACTTTTTTATAATAAAACTACAACTGTTGAGGACAAACTTGTAATGTAAGGTTCACAATGGGCGTAATTGTAGGACAAAATATACGAAAAACGATATGAGAAAAGATGGCGGCCGCTGGGTAAATACTAGAGGTTCTATAAGCTAGCGGTTTGAAGACGACGATACTATGTATGCTGCGGGTCTAGGTTAAAGGGACCCTCCCACCTTAACATTAGATTTGAGTTGAGATAGCCAAAATGGGGTCCCTGGCTCACAATTACCGGTTTCGGCACTCACAACATCGAGAAATGCCTTAAATCGGAAATATTGAATTTCAAAATTGCAGCGTTTTGATTCAGAGGGGCTAATGCATAGGAATACCCCTCTGAATGTGTGACGTCAGCGCAGATATCTAACGATTTTTAAATGTTTGACTAAAACGTTTTGTAGCACGCGGCGGTATATGCTGCTTTGCGCGCAACAAGTGCCGCACTTTCAGCTGCCAAACCATTGCTTCCAAATAAAGTCGCTAGGAACAGCGGAGATCCCAAAAAGTAAACAAAAGTAAAAGTCTAATATCTTTAAAACCGGTGAATATTTTTCGGTGAAATTTGGTAGATATTCGTTTTCGCTCTTTCTGAACCGAGCGACATCACTTTCATGCCAATTCATAAACTTTTTTGAAGGTGGGAGGGTCCCTTTAAGAGAATGTCCCATATGGGGCTCAAACGGACGCCGCCCTCGTCAAGGTTCATAGTGGCCTGTGGCGTTAGCTTGACCTCTATGGCTTCTCGGACCTTGCGCCTCTTCCAGTGACCTTCAGTGGCTAGCGTCTTGGCGGTGAGTGGGTTCAAGTCACCCCTGCAGGTGCTGAAGTGTCTTGCTGTAGCAGACTTGTCCAGCCGTGCGTGCTTGATGTCCGCGACATGTTCTTTGAGTCGGACATCCTTTGGCCTTCCCGATTCGCCGATGTACGAGTAGACTGAGCCACAGGAACAGGATATCTGGTAGACTACTCCTTTTTTCTTTTCGGGTTTGGGGGCGTCTTTGGCTTTGACTAGGCGGCTTCTTAGGCGGTTCGATGAGTGTGCCACTTGGATTCCAATGGGACGGAGGACTTTAGCTAGTTTTTCACTAACGCCCCTTACGTATGGTAGCTTGACGAATGTTTTTTCTTGCGCGTTATCTTCAGCTTGCTGCCCGATCTGTTTTCTTTTCTTCATCGATTTTTCTATGAAACTTTTTGGGTAGCCATTACTTTGTAGAAGGTCACAGAGGTGCGCCCTCTCTTCGTGCCGGCTTGATGGCTCACTGCAGTTGACCTGGGCTCTCGTGTCCAAACATCTTACAATGCCAGCTTTTATGCACGCCGGATGATTGGAGTCGTACTTCAGGTACAGATTAGATGCTGTTGGCTTCGAATACACTGATGTTTTCAGCCTTGCCCTGTCGCGGCGAACGAGGACGTCAAGGAACGGGAGCTGCTGGTCTTGTTCCCTCTCTACCGTGAACTGAATGGCTGGGCTGAAGCTGTTCAGCTCCCTGTGAAATTGTTCAAGTGCCTCATTCCCATGTTTCCACAAAATGAATGTGTCGTCGACATACCTTCTCCAGATGACTGGCTGACTGGATGCTGTGCCTAATACCGACTCCGAAAAACATAAACATTAATTACATATAGTCCTGAGGAAAAGTTTTTTAATCATGACACTCAAGTCCATGGTGCCTTACTTTACATTTCCAACAATTATTTTCACAAAATCAGATACTTGGCAATGGATTGCCCTCCCTTCAAATTTAGTTTCAACTAGGCCTGTCTAGTGGGATACTAGAAAAAATATTCCAAGCACCAGTGACGTCACAATTTGTCCAACCTTATGTTCTAGTAATCTTGATTTCAAACGTAAGCAAGGCGCGGTAGTCTTGCAGGCAAACACAAACGGGCTGCGAATATCTGCATTACTGGTGTATTTTTCGACCCATTGGCTCAGTTCCTCCGTCCTTCGGCTCAAATTGTCTCAAGTTCTGGTGTCAAGCGTCGTCTGGCTTACGGCCGACCCAAAAAGGACGATAGTGATAAGTGAATGAGTTGAATGAGAGCGAATAAGATGAGTGAATAGTTTGCCGGTCGGGCCAGTGGCACTGACGTGTTCAATGGATGTTTGTCGAACTATAGATGCAGTGAGCTCAAAATTAAGGCGCTGGAGACGTTGTTATGCATTTATTTCACGGAAATTGTTTTATTTATAGTTGGCGCCTAAATCGCTTTAACCCGGCAGTTGCTGGGGTATTTCGCCACCCGCCGTTTGCTGGGGGGGGGGGAGGCGTTAAACGCCCCCAGCCGATAACACGAGAACCAATAGGCGCAGCGAAACGCACGAGGCGGCAAACGAAAGAACGAGACGAGACGCTTCAAATGAGTACTTTAAAGTTGAATTTTGAGGTCACAGGTCGGGTCGAGGTCAGGTCAAATACCTGAAATCGGGCTTTCAGTAGCATGGACTTCAGGACTTTGCAATGGGCGCCTCTCGTCATAAACTCTGTCAAAACGGTGCACAATCATTCATGTAAGGCCTACAAGAGTGTTAGCTCCATGTAGGGGTCAGTCAAGCATAGGTCAGGGTCAAGGTCAGGTCAACCGGCACATGGCCCCGAAAATCAAAACTGATATTCGCAGCTTGTGACACATGTTTTATGGGTAATTTTGGGCATAGAACACGATGGTGACATTCATTTTATCATATGTGTGTGGCTTTGTCCGTGACCTCGGGTTGACCTGTAGCCTTGACAAAAAATTCGTGTCACCAGGGGCGTCGCCACGGATTTTTGAGTGGGGGTCGGGACTCGGGTTACCGGTCTTTGTCTTGATGGGTAGGGGTGTTTTTAGCCACACTCCCGTTTTTTTTTTCGTGTGTTGACAAAAACATCGGCGCGCAGCGCCACGAAAGCAGCGGTATATCTTATTGTACATCACTTTTGCACCGTGCATAGAAATCAAGCACAGGTCACCTGAGGTCAGGTCACAATAGCCGTTTTCACGACGGGCTATCCGGCGAGTGCACCTGATTTGACCAAATCTGCACCTAATCTCTTTTACAGCAAATATCTTTATTTTATGAATTTATTTCAGTGTTTTAATCGATGATGCTCTCTGATAATACGGCAAAGCAGGCATATATATATATATATATATATATATATATATATATATATATATATATATATATATATATATATATATATAAGCAATTAGTGTAAACCTAGCTGATAGCTACTAAGAGACACACTGAACCTGATTTGACCAAATCTGCACCTGATCTGCACCAGATGTGCACCAAATGTGTACCAGATGGCCGTCGTGAAAAGGGCTAATGTCATGTCAAGCTCAGTTTTAATGCCTCTAAAAACTGCAATCTTGTCATTCCTATATATTATCTCCTATACCTAAGTCTTAAATTTGGTGTAATGAATGGGATTATAAGTGCCAACAGTTCATGAATCTGGGATTTTACATCTGAGAAGTGAACTCTGGTCAAATATGTAACCTCACCAATCATGATAACATATGTGAAAAAGCACGAATGCCCTCTGCTTTAAACGAATATGCTAAAAACGCTAGATACTTTTGTAGCCATGGCACCTCTGCGAATTTTAGAGATAAGGTGCAACTAATCACCAGATGGTGACTCGAATGGTCAATTGGTCAGTCATTAGGTCACCAAAGGTCTCTAACACATTTTCGACAACAACTTTCGATGGAGACGCTGTAGAGCGATGACAGCACCTGGAGTGTGTTCAGCTCAGCAACACAGATCGATCCATATGCAGCAGGTTCTTTTCCGGTCAGGACATGACCTTTACCTGATGTCAAGTTTTCTAGTTAAATTTTCAAGTTAATTGTAAGCCATGCGATGTATTTCGACGAAACAAATACGATGGTGATAACATGAATATCCCGCGCCCCGCTGGGCTATTCAGCCATACGCGCCCTGCTGGGGGGGGGGGGGCAGATTCTGCCCCCCTGTCTAACTTCCGAACCGATGGTCGTAGAAAGACGGGGAAAACGGCAATCGAAAGCTCTCAACAAGGCGGATCTAAAGAGCCCAAGTTTTTTTTTTGCTTAAGTAGGTCAGAGGTCAGGTCAAGGTCAGGTCAAGGGTACAAAATGTAAGTTTCTACAGTATCGGCCTTGCACCGTAGTTGCCGGAGAATGGGCTGAGACTGATTGCTCAAAACGTGAATTTCAGGTCGAGGTCAGGTCAAGGTCAGGTCAAGTGAGGTCAAATTTTGAAGTTGGTTGTTAAGGCCTAAAAAGGTGTCTATCTGATGCAGTTTTTCACGGCGAATCGAATAGTGCTATTTTGTTTCCGTACGAGGTCTAGAACTTCCAAAAAAATCATTTTCCAAAAAATTTGTGTGTCGTGACGTCATAAAATTTTGAATAACTCCCACATTTTTGAACTGATTCTTTTAAAAATTGGTATATAGGTGCACATAGACTACTTCTCTGACATATATTCCGTTTTTTTCGGTACACTCAAAATTTTGGATTTTATAATAATTTTCCCAAAAAAGTCAGTTTTTTTTTAAATTGGGTCAAAATCCAAAATTTTCAAAAAACCGAGATAGCCATTTGATAGACAAAGTAGAATCACGTATAACCTTTTTGTTACGTCTTGATTCCTTTAAAAATGAAGATGTTAGCGGCGTTTGAAATTTTGCCGTTTTTGAGGCGAAAATGGCGAACATGACGTCACAAAAACGTCAATTTCTCAAAAAAAATTCCGACGGATTTTGCTCAAATTTTCAGGGAACGTGTCACATTGATGTATGATAAGGTAATGAAAGTTTGACGTCGCTGGCGTGACGCGTTTAGAAGTTATTGGCGAAAAACGGGAGGGGGCAGATTCTGCCCCCCCCCCCCCAGCGGGGCGCGGGATATCATACACATTCACTGAATCATAGGTTGTTACAGAACAAATGTTTCGGCAGAATCCGTCCGTTTAGCTGTTTGGCCTCTGTGGTACACCAGCCATAGACCCGAAGTCATATCTGAGGCGAAGTTGGCGAAAGAGCTTTAAAAAGCTATCAAATACGCTTTCTGTGTCGCTGTAGCTCTTATTCGTGTTTTACGGGTCGCTAAGGTAAAACGTTTACCAACGTAACGCTAAGGTATGCTTTTGGCCCCTAATCGAGGTAGAGCTTCGCGGAAAAGCGAGGATGCTGTCGAGGTCTTGGCCGGGTCATCTTAGGTCAACGCCCAAAAGATTAGAATGGAAAATCTGGCCTGCTAGAACTTTGTGAGCCGTTGCTGTTATCGGGGTGTCCGTCCGGTACAAGAAAAGCATTTGCGGCGGTGCCCTACGTACCAGGCGTCAGCGAAAAGATAGCGAAACTGCTCAGAGCGCAAAGAGTTGTGGCCCACAAGTCAAAGCTGCTGAAAAACCACTTGGTAAGAGTCAAAGACCCTGTGTCGGGAGAACAGAAAAAGGGGGCAATTTACCAGATCCGGTGCTCGTGCGGCGCAAGTTACATCGGGGAGACCGGAAGGCCAAAAAGTGATCGTATGAAGGAACATGTCGCCGATATGAAGCACGGACGGCGTGAGACTTCTGCCACCGCCAGACATTTTGAGGCATGTGGAGGTGATATAAACCCGTTTGAGACATCAACTCTGGCCATCGATTATCGAAAGCCACTGGAAGAAAAGGAAAATCCGTGAGGCTATTGAAATCAGACAGTCACGCCCTTCGATAAACATCGACAGCGGGGGCGTTCATTTGAGCCCCATATGGGACGTCGTTTTGAAGTAGTCGCATCATGCGGTTTATTAGGTTTTCGGAAAAATCATAGTTTGTGCCAATCAAAAAATCACACGAGGATGCAATGTGTGACCTGTTGGATGAAGTGAGTAGGGCAAAACCTTTTTTCTACTTTTGTGCCGTCAGATGTGGTAGGTACGGTGCCCCGTAATTAGTGACGTTTAGTTGTTTTCACGCGAATCCATAGGCCTAGTGTCATTGTTTAACAGTATGCAAATGAGACTGTTTCTACATTTAGTGAGCGTGCGTCATTTAAATTATCTTAATTTTTCACTTAGAGACATGTTAGTGTGGAGAGCAAATAGATATTATAGGATTAAATTGGACTTACTCCACAAGAGAATCGTTTTCGGTCGGAGCTTTCGACATGTATTACATGTCCTCTTCAGCGACTTTCCTCTTCGGCGCCAACCACCGAAGAGGAAAGACTCCACTGGATCGCCAACCTGAAGCTCCGGCCCATCTGCCCAGCCCACCGCGGTGCAGACTATGAGCTCACCAAACATCTCACTGCATGCTTGAAGGTTCTCCCGCGGCCGCCGCACTCCATCAGCTCTCCGCTGCAAGTCTTGGACATGCTGCAGAACATGGACCATTCCACCAACAGCTGCCGGCTCATCTCTCTGGATGTGGAGGCGATGTTTCCATCCATACCGACTCAGGAGGCCATCGCACTCATTCGGACTCTGCTGCAAGACAACCGAGATGCCCTCTCGGATGTCACCTGTCTGAAACCGGACGCAGTCGCTGACCTTCTGAGCCTATCCATCCAGAACTGTCATGCTGTGGTCCAAGATGGTGACAAGGAGAGATGGTTCAGGCAATCAGCAGGCCTAGCCATGGGCAAGAGTTATTCTCCAGTTGTCGCTGACCTATATATGGGTCACTGGGAACTCGATCTGGAGCTCTTGGCAGCCAGCTGCGGAGGCAGAGTCCAGTCATTCTGCAGGTATGCGGACGACTACTTAGCATAAGCGTAACTTTATATCTCTTTGTGGGTGCTCAAGCACCCCCAATCCTGAGCTCAGCACCCCCTGCCTTCTTAAAGCACCCCCAGCCTCCTCAAAACATTCCCAGCTGACTCAAGGCCCTCAATAATCAGAATGTCCATCTCCTAGTACTGTGATGAGCCCAGTTAATCATGCAAATACTATGCTTACTCAATTCAGTGACTAAGAGAATATACATTGAATAAATCACCACAAATTAAGATGCATGATATTTGTGTAAACATTACATCTGATATTACCAGTAAAACGCCTTCTGGGCGAAGAACGAGCGAGCGAGATAGTGAGCCCTGGACGTGCGGAAAGGCGAGAGGGTACTTCCAACGGGCTTGCGCAAAGCACCCTTCTAACCGGTCGCTAGCGGTGTACCAAATTTGAACGCAATCGGCCCAGCCGTTCCTGAGATCTGGAAGCGGCATTCTGCACGTGCGCACGTGCAAACGGGGTCCAAACTGACTTTTGCATGGCACCCTACTAACTGGTCCCCAACCGTGTACGAAATTTGAGCGCAATCGGCCCAGCCGTTCTCGAGATCTGGAAGCGCCCCCTGCACGTGCGCACGTGCAGTAGCACCTTAACCGCAACACATGGGAATACATTGCCTGGTGGGTGCCTACCTGTATGCCAAGTTTCAGCGAAATCGCCCCAGTAATTACCGAGTTATTAAAATGGGAACAAATTTGACACCTCTCATTGTTGTATTTTGCACGTGCACTGGGGGTGACCCACATGCATCGGGAGTATCCTATTTTTGGTAGAAGGGATGCTGCTACCCTAAAAAATTACCGCAAATCAATCGCCCAAGCGGCTGCTGAGATATGAGCCTCTCAAAATCACTACTTTTGCAAAACAGCTTGAACACCTTTGACTTTTCACTGGCACGTGCCACGACGGTCACTGAGGTGTATCAAAAGTAGTCAATTACGGGGTAGAAGGGATGGGGCTACCCAGCAAAAAAGACCACAGGCCAATCGGTCCAGCGGTTGCTGAGATATAAGCCTCTCAAAAGCGTTACAGGCCGGGCCGTGCCGGGCCGCTCATGCTGAGATTTTTCCGTTATATTGAAAAGACTCGCTTCGCTCGCTGCGCTCGCTCGCTCGTAATCAGGGGCCCGGGAACGATTTTCACGTTGGGGGGGGGGGGCGAGCCTAAAATACCTGACATGATGCATATGAAACAGTGGCATAGCTAGGGGTCTAAGGGGACACGTACCCCCTCCCCCCATCGGGTTCAAAGGGACCCTCAGGTCCGAGAGGCCCTGCGGCGCCATTTGACCGCTGAGGGTTAACGATGGCCATATTTCTACTTAGAAGGGCCCCGTGGGGCTCGTTAGAGCACCTCATGGGCCCTAAAGAGCCACACTAAGGTCTCCATAAGGGCCCCACGCCGACTTCTGAGGGCCTCTTGCGGCTTTTAAGGACACCTCGGTGGTCTCCAAAGGCCCGTTACTGGCCTCTGAGAGGTCTTACCGGCCTATGAGGGGACAGTTCTAGGGGCATTTCCCACCTGTGATGGTCCCACACTTATTTTTCTGAGGGCCCCATAACGGCAACTATGGGGCCCTCGTCGGTGCCTATGAGGGCCCACACCGGTGTCTCTGAAGGTTTCACTCCCCCAACTCCGAGTGCCTACACCAGTGCCTATTAAAGTCCTATATCGGCGGCTCTGAGGACCCATCAGGGCATATTTTAACACACTGACTGCGTCCCATTTTGGGACGCAGCCCCCTGCCTTTGGGACGTAGTCCTCGCGAAATGTGGACCACTGCGTCCCAAAATTACGAATTTCGATACGGCCAAAAGCAATTACAACAGCCCGCTCCCAATATCCCGCTTGCTGCCCCTCCACCAGCACAGTACACAATGGCACATGTATCTGTCTGTACATTATCTCACTCGCATTATATACCTACTATTTCGCTTGCGATGTGCCCTTTCCGATCGAAGCATGTGCCCTATGACACCTTTGGGACGCAGTAAAAAATCCTTAAAATATGCCCTGGGACCCATCCAACACCTGCGCATATAAAGGCCACCCACTGATGACTTGAGGGCCCCACAACGAATGACCCTGAGGGCCCCACCGGCGTCTGACAGTACCATGCCGGTCTCTAGGACCCCGCAGGACTTCTTTTGCCGGCCTAAGCCTAAGGACCCCTTGCTGGTCACTGAGACCCCCTGCCGGCTTGTAGACAGTTCGCGTCAGCAGCTCTAAGGCCCCACACCCGTCTGTAATGGCTCTACACCAGCGTCTATGAGGGCCCGGAGCAACGCCTGTAAGGACCCTCATCGGCGCCTCTGAGAGAATAACACTAGCACCTCTGATCGCCCACACCGGCACCTGCATGGCGGCCCCACACCGGTGCCTCCCTTACCGGCGGCTCTGAGGGCCCTACGCCGGTGATTCTGAGGGTGCCACCGATAAATGAAGGCACCACACAAGCCCTTAGTGTAGCTGAGCTTTAATCCCATACCGGCCCTCCGAGGGCGCCACGTCAGTGCACTCATTGCCCCACACCCCTCCCTCACACCCGGAGCGGGTAAACTGTGTTATACCTATAGCAACGATTTTACCACCGTTGTACGTTATGTATTTCTCAAAGTTGACTCAAAATGGTCCAGTACAAAATCTGGCCTGCCAAACTTATGGCCAAGGTCAGGCCCAAACACGTTTTGGGCAATCAGTCTCAGTCCATGACTCCATTCTTCGGCAACTACGGTGCAAGGCCGATACTGTAGAAACTTGCAATTTGTACCCTTGACCTGACCTTGACCTTGACCTCAAACTTTAAATTAAGTACATGTTTTTAGTTATTCGTGATGACATCTTTCGATTGGCGTTTGAATTTTCCAAATCGGACCATTAGTTCGGGAGATAACAGGGGGTAAAATTTACCCCCCCCCCCCCAGCCCCGCGCGTTCGGCTGGAGACCCCAGCCCCGCGCGGGTTAATGCATTGGGTGAGCCAAAATTGTTTTACAGTGGCGCTATTAAAACAAGCTCTCGAACCGATTTAACATCATTTCTTGCATGATGCCTGATGGCTACAGTAAAAAAAGAACAGCTAAAAAAACTACAAAAACTATGGCATGCCTTTCTGAAAGCTATTGAGCACCCCCAATGATTTTTGGAAAACTACACCCATGCTACTTAGTGTTGTTCGAGGGCAGCGATGACACTCTCAGTGCGTGGGTGAACCTGCTCAACGGCAAGAACCCTAACATCAAGGTCACCACTGACATTGAAGTTGACCGACAGCTGCCCTACCTCGACATCCTCATAACAAGAAAGGAAGACCGATTCAGCACTAAGGTCTACCGGAAAGCATGCAGCACTGATCAAGTACCGGCATTCTCATCATACACCGAGACCCGCTATCTCAGGTCGGCCATCAGATCGGACTGCATTCGAGCCATCCGCTACTGCACGACCATCAAAACCTGCCAGCAGGAGTTCGACTTTATACGCCGCAAGTTCCGTCAGCATGGCTACCCGCTCCCATTCATCGAGGCCACCATCCAGAAAGCGCAAGCGGATCTCAGACTGAAGGCCAGGGCTCTACCGTCACCACCAAGCTCGACCTCACCAGCTGCGCCTGTCAGAGTGTCAGTCCCGTTCGCTGGCTCCTGTTTTTACCAGCTCAAGCGGGAAGCCAGCAAGATCGGCATCCAGCTGGTCTCCAAGCCGTCGCTGACCATCGGATCATTGCTCTGCAGTAAAGCCAAGCACCACTTGCCGAAGCTGCAGGAGAGCAACGTGGTCTACAAGATCGAGTGCTCCTGCCAAGTTGACGGTGATCCTGTGGTCTACATCGGCGAGACAGACCGTGAGCTGGGAACCAGAGTCAGAGAACACCGGGAGAGCTGGACTGGAGCTGTTCGCTCGAGAGCCAACGCATCGGCCTTCAGTGCTCACAGGGATTGTTCACCTGCCTTCGATGAGGTCAAGGTACTAAATCGAGCCAGCCACTACCAGATGCGACTGCTGCTCGAGTCGGCGTACATCCGGACTGTGGGACGGCGGGAGGCCGTCTTGGTGTCGCCTAATGATGCGAATGTGAACAGAAACTCAGGTGCGCTGCTGCAAGACCGCTGGCTGCCAATAATTCGTCGTGTTTGCCAGTAGTTTTATAGTGTGTTAAACATTTATATCGTGTGATAGTGTTTTTTATATTGATCTCTTTACACTTTCGTACCCCACCTGCTTTAGCATCTTTGTAGTTTTTAACTTTTGTGGTATTTATAGGTATGTATAACGAATTATATTTCTGTACCGAGATAGTATGTATTGATTTCTATATTTTTTAGGATTTTATTAGTGTGGTATGCGTTCGTGTTTTTTGGTAGACTTTCTCATTGAGTGTATATACTCTTATTGTCGTCACGTGTTTCAGGCTTGCTTATTTTATAATTCAAGCGGCCTGAAATAACTCTGCGCAGCTCACCGACATCTTGTGCGATTCGATTCGACCCGAACGTTTTATTTTCGCCCCGATTACCGACCTTCGCTGAAGAGGACATGTAATACATGTCGAAAGCTCCGACCGAAAACGATTCTCTTGTGGAGTAAGTCCAATTTAATCCTATAATATTAATTTTTCACTGTATTTTGTCCGGTAGGATATTATTAATTTTTGACTTAACGGGAAGTTCTTGCGATGTCGACCACGTGAAAAAACAAGGATTACTTTGCTGATGTGAAACTTGCATTCTTTGCACTGTCTGCATCTATACTACTATTTCAACAGGATCCATCTGTTTGTCTGTCTGTCCGCCACGCCGTGTAGTGGGTTCAATTTAGCCGGCCTACAGGGCAGACGGTATATCGTAGGGGGTTGAAATTTGCACACCTTATAGGTGACAGAGCGGGTCAGCGCCTTTTCTAGGTTTCCACTCGCTGGGGTGCACGGTTCGCGCGTGGGGCGCGCTGGAAGATCGCCAATGAAATTTTGATTGGTTCTTATATCTTCATTGAGAGCCGGGGTCGACAAACTTTGTGGATTAAATGCATGCCGATCGGTGGCGGGTGCCTCGCATTGGCGGATCGGCAAGTTATTAATTTGAATGAAAAGTGGCGAAAAAATGTGTTGATTTTCGTTCAATGGAAACAGTTTGTGATACGAGTATACAAATGCACCGTGTTTGCCGCAATGCGTCACATTGGTCACAAGGCGCCCTTTTTGCCGCAAATCGCACAGTTTTGTCAAATATAGTCCGATATGGGTGCAATTTGGTGCCAAGATACATGCTCAATCGCCGGGTGAAAATGCGCCGCGTTTGTCGCAATGCGCCACATATGCCACAAAGCGCCATTTCCGACAAAAGGAATGGCACGAATAGGGGCAGGGCTTGGAACACTTTAAGTGTGATATTTTAGCACTGATTGAATCCAATTATTTTGTGACCTGACATGACCTAGCGGTGTTCGTAGGGGTAGGGATAGGTAGGGGTAGGGGTAGGGCTAGGGGTAGGGTAGTGGTAGGGTAGGGGTAGGGTAGTGGTAGGGGTAGGGGTAGTGGTAGGAGTAGTAGTGGTAGAAGTAGGGGTAGGGGTAGTGGTAGGGGTAGGGGTAGTGGTAGGGGTAGTGGTAGGGGTAGTGGTAGGGGTAGGGGTAGTGGTAGGGGTAGTGGTAGAGGTAGGGGTAGTGGTGGAGGCAAAAGTAAAACAGTGGCCCGGGCTGAATCAATCGGACGAGAAGTGACCTATGTGACCTGGCCTGACCCAAAATGACCGGGGCTGACCCCTTTGACCCGTCTTGACCCCGTATCACTCAAATTTTATCCAACAAAGCCCTCAGAACAGTTCTTTTTTAAATTCTCTTCACATTTCCGTCCATATCTATACTTCTAGACGACACATCGACATGATTCAAACACCATTCGAAAGCAAATTAGCTGGTGCCGCAATTTTTTCCTACCACGCAGCAAAGCAAGTGGCGCAGCCGCTTGTCTATATTACTATTTGAGGAGGGTGCGTCTGTCCGTTACCGAGGTCCCGACTTGGTGGTGCTTTGCGTGGACTACAGGCCAGACCGTTGCACCTAGCCCGGTGAAATTTGCACAACTTATAGATCAAGGATGCGGGATGTGCCTTTGAGGGGTCTCAGCTCGATCGGATTGATAGGGAGCGCGTGGCGCGTGCTCAAAAAGTGCAAATTCGCGTCATAGACTTTACATGTATAAATCGGCGTGCGAAATCGGGCGAAAACGGCTAATTTTGGCCGACACGGGTCCAGTTCCCGTGCAATATCTTGGTGACCAGGGGTCCGACCGGCACGGGGAAAACAGCATCGTGTACAGAATTGAACGGGCTATTGAATGGTGTGCAATGCAGAGGATAGCACGCGCCACGTGCACCGGAGAGGGCACTTTTATTTGAAAAATTGCGGTTTTTGAGGGATTTTGGAATTAATTTTATTTTTAGGTGATCGTTAAATGGAGCGAGTTGAATCAACGCCTATTTGCAAGAGAAAGGTACCGCCTCTCATATAGAAATTGTGAAAAGCTGATTGATCCAAATCAAGGTGGTGCAAATCACAGGAGAAAATGGTATTTGTCAATTTTGTGCCACTTTATTAATCACACGGGGTTTGCTGCATAACCTGAAACCTTTGGCAATTGAATATGGTACCATTGGATAGAACATTCAATTCTGTCCAATATTCACTCTTCATTTTTGCATGATTAGCAACAGTATCCTTAAAAATGTAAATGTTCCAAACCATTACATTGTCATTTTTAGCGAAATTCATCGATGGCCCTCAAAAGACTTCACGCCAGTTTTCGAATCATTCTAAAGTAGAACGCATGATAATACGACACGGGCACCTCGATGCGATGGATCTTTTTTGTTTTGGCCGTCAAAAAGCATTTGAACGAAATGGATACCAACCAAATCGCCACAGACCAACCCAATACCCACGGGTCAAAAAATCCCCCCTTCGCGTTGCGGAGCACGCGGGTAACCCTAGTCTATATTACTATTTGAACAGGATCCGTCTGTTTGTCTGTCTGTCCGCCACGCCGTGTAGTGGGTTCAATTTAGTCGGCCTACAGGGCAGACGGTATATCGTAGGGGGTTGAAACTTGCACACCTTATAGGTGACAGAACGGGTCAGCGCCTTTTCTAGGTTTCCACTCGCTGGGGTGCACGGTTCGCGCGTGGGGCGCGCTGGAAGAACGCCAATGAAATTTTGATCGGTACGTAGATCTTCATTGAGAGCCGGGGTCGACAAACTTTGTAAACTAAATGCATGCCGATCGGCGGCGAGTGCCTCGCATTGGCGGATGGGCAAGTTTTAATTTGAATAAAAAGTGGCGAGAGATTGTGTAGATTTTCGTTGAATGGCGACAGTTTGTGATAGGAATTTACAAATGCACCGCGTTTGCCGCAATGCGTCACATTGGTCACAGGGCGTCATTTTTGCCGCAAATCGCACAGTTTTGTCAAATATGGTCCGATATGGGTGCAATTTGGTGCCAAGATGCATGCTCAATCGCCGGGTGAAAATGCGCCGCGTTTGTCGTAGTGCGCCACATATGCAACAAAGCGCCATTTCCGACAAATACGATTAAGCGTAATGGAATGGCACGAATAGGGACAGGGCTGGGAACACTTAAAGTCTCATATTTTAGTACTGATTGGATCCAATTATTCTGTGACCTGACATGACCGGGCGGTTTTGGTAGGGGTATGGGTAGGGTTGGGGTAGTGGTAGGGGTAGTGGTATGGGTAGGGGTAGTGGTAGGAGTATTAGTAGGGGTAGGGGTAGTGGTAGGGGTAGTAGTAGGGGTAGTAGTAGGGGTAGTGGTAGGGGTAGTGGTAGGGGTAGTGGTAGGGGTAGGAGTATGGGTAGTAGTAGTGGTAGGGGTAGGGGTAGGGGTAGATGTAGGTAGTGGTAGGGGTAGGGGTAGGGGTAGTTGTAGTGGTAGTGGTAGGGGTAGTGGTAGGGGTAGGGGTAGGGGTAGTGGTAGGGTAGGGGTAGTGGTAGCGGTAGGGGTAGTGGTGGAGACAAGCAGAATAGTGGCCCGGGCTGATCCCTTCGGACGGGAGGTGACCTATGTGACCTGGCCTGACCCAAAGTGACCGGGGTTGACCCGTCTTGACCCCGTATCACCCAAATTTCATCAAACAAAGCCCTCAGAGAAGTTCTTTTTTCAAAAATTTCTCTTTACATTTCCGTCCATATCTCTGCTTCTAGACGACACATCGACGTAAATCAAACACCATTCGAAAGCAAATTGGCTGGTGCCGCTTTTTCTCTACCACGCAGCAAAGCAAGTGGCGCAGCCGCTTGTCTATACTACTATTTGAACAGGATCCGTCTGTTTGTTTGTCTGTCCGCCACGCCGTGTAGTGGGTTCAATTTGTTACGGCTACAGGGCAGACGGTACGTCGTAGGAGGTTGAAATTTGCACACCTTCTAGATGACAGAGCGGGTCAGCGCCTATTCTAGGTTTCCACTCGCTGGGGTGCACGGTTCGCGCGTGGCGGGCGCCGGAAGAACGCCAATGAAATTTTGATCGGTTCGTATCTCTTCATTGAGAGCCGGGGTCGACAAACTTTGTGAGCTAAATGCATGCCGATCGGTGGCGGGTGCCTCGCATTGGCGGATGGGCAAGTTATTAATTTGAATAAAAAGTGGCGAAAGAATGTGCTGATTTTCATTCAATGGGAACAGTTTGTGATACGAGTTTACAAATGCACCGCGTTTGCCGCAATGCGCCACATTTGTCCCAGGGCGCCATTTTCGTCGCAAATCGCACAGTTTTGTCAAATATGGTCCGATATGGGTGCAATTTGGTGCCAAGATGCATGCTCAATCGCCGGGTGAAAATGCGCCGCGTTTGTCGCAATGCGCCACATATGCCACAAAGCGCCATTTCCGACAAATACGATTAAGCGTAATGGAATGGCACGAATAGGGGCAGGGCTGGGAACACTTTAAGTCTGATATTTTAGCACTGAAGGATCCAATTATTCTTTGACCTGGCATGACCCAGCGGTGTCGGTAGGGATAGGGGTAGGGGTAGGGGAAGGGGTAGTGGTAGGGGTAGTGGTAGGGGTAGGGTAGTGGTAGGGGTAGGGTAGTGGTAGGGGTAGGGTAGGGGTAGGGGTAGGGGTAGGGGTAGTGGTAGGAGTAGTAGTAGGGGTAGGGGTAGTGGTAGGGGTAGTAGTAGTGGTAGGGGTAGTAGTAGTGGTAGGGGTAGTAGTAGGGGCAGTAGTAGGGGTAGTGGTAGGGGTAGTGGTAGGGGTAGTGGTAGGGGTAGGAGTGTGGGTAGTAGTAGTGGTAGGGGTAGGGGTAGTGGTAGGGGTAGGGGTAGTGGTGGAGGCAAAAGCAGAACAGTGGCCCGGGCTGATCCCAGCGGACGAGAGGTGACCTATGTGACCTGGCCTGACCCAAAGTGACCGGGGCTGACCCCTTTGACCCGTCTTGACTCCGTATCACCCAAATTTCATCCCAAAACGCCCTCAGAACAGTTCTTTTTTAAATTATCTTCACATTTCCGTCCATATCTATGCTTCTAGACGACACATCGACATGAATCAAACACCATTCGAAAGCAAATTGGCTGGTGCCGCATTTTTTCCTACCACGCAGCAAAGCAAGTGGCGCAGCCGCTTGTCTATATTACTATTTGTGGTGACGTAGTTTCTGTCTATTACGAAGGTCGCGACATGGTGCTACATAGCGCGGGTTACAGGTCACACCGTTGCACCTACCGCGCTGAAGTTTGCGCAACTCATAGAACAAGAATGGACAACGTGCCTTTGATGGGTCTCAGCTCCATCGGATCGATAGCGAGCGCGTGGCGCGTGCCCAAAAAGTGCAAATTCGCGTCATAGACTTTACATGTATAAATTGGCCTGCAAAATCGGGCGAAAATGGCCAAATTTGGCCGACACGGGTCCGGTTCCCGTGCAATATCTCGGTAACCGTGCGCCCGATCGTCACGGGGAAAACAGCATCGTGTAGAGAATCGAACGGGCTATCGAATGGTGTGCGGTGCAGGGGTTGGCACGCGCCACGTGCACCGGGGAGGACACTTTCTTTTGAAAAATGGACGTTTTGGACGGATTTTGGAATTTATATTAATTTCAGGTGATCGTCAGACGGAATGAGTTGAAACAGCGCCTATTAGCAATAAAAATATACCGTCTCTCATGGAAAAATTGTGAAAAGCTAATTGATCAAAAACAATGTGGAAAAAATCGCTGAATTAAATGGCATTTGTCCAAAATGTGCCACTAAATAATTACACGGATTTTGCTGCTTAACCTGATACGTTTGACAATTGAAAATGCTATCACTGGAAAGAGCATTCAATTCTCTCCAAGATCCAATCATCACATTTGCATGACAAGCAACAGTATTCTTAAAAATATAAATGTTTCAAACCTCTGCAAAACGATTTTTAGTGAAAATTATCTACGCCTTTAATTTGTCATAAAACTACGCGCCTAAATTATAAAGCACATTTGACAGATTCTGAAGTGGAAAGCATGCTTATCAGACACGGGCACCTCGATGCGGTGGATATTTTTTCCACAAACCAAAACGTTTAGCCATGGATGATATAACACTTATTATCTCATCCATGGTTTAGCCGTCAAAAAGCAATCGACCGAAATGGATACATAACCCAACCGACACAAGAACAACCGAACACCCGCCGATCGAAAATATCCCTTTTCGCGTTGCGGAGCACGCGGGTCACCCTAGTCGTTTACTATTCCATGTAATTTCGCATTGAAAAAGGCTCCTGAATGGGGGTCGAAATATGAATTTGCCATCATTTAAATAAAAAATACAGGCTTTACTCTTGAGACTCTGAAAAGTATACCATTAATTTAGCAACCTGAGTAAAAGTATAGGTATAAGATGACTTTAAAGTCCCACTTAACTGAAAAAATGCTTTAGGTTAACAGAAGCAGGTGTAGAATTAAACGAGCTAAAAAGCAGTGGTAACCGCATGCGATAGGATGAGCGATAAACGATAAACGATAATTATCGCTGTTAAGTAAATCGGTTATCGTTATCGTTTATCGCCAAATTTTCAAAATTATCGCTCATCCACTTATCGCAAGTTACAAAAATTATGAACGATAAACGATAAATTGTAAAACGGGATGATGAAATAAATGGAAGACGATCGACAGTGTATGCCGCGCGACAGTTGATGTGTGCGCAACCTGTTGCCATCTGCTAAGTGTATAGATCTGCAAATAAACTTTAAGTTCACTTAGGGGAAGCCGGGGGAAGCCCGGCATAGTAAGCTCTTTTTCATTTTTATTACATACCATACGTGCTGTATAAAATGTTGATATCCTGTTAGCTAGATAAGTTAATTGGCCCTGTTTTCCCAAAAAATCAGTTTCGTGTAAATAGTACAAGGTTGAGAAAATCGAGTTTTAAAAAAGTGTTGATTTTTCTGGGGTAAGCCCGGCATAGGGGTAACGCCGGCCACCTCCCCAGCGCTTTACAACGAGTTGGTGAAACCATTATGTGTCTTCCAAATATTGACGGAAAGTGAAATATTAAGATACTGATTAGCTCTGGACATCTTAGAGTTTATGTCAATACTGGTATTTTAGCTAGTGTCTACCACATATACAGTATAGGTCGATGAAAATCGTGATGCAGAATTGACAAAAAATGTGTATTTCAAAATTCCTTAAAATTTATATTTTTTATTTACCTTAAAGGAAAAGGGCCACCTTCGTGAAATATGAAGATATCGTTGTTTTTCATTTTGACATTATTATTTTTCATTTTCTTTTTAAAACTGGTGCCAGAAGTGCACAATTCGCGAAAAAGTATTTAAAACTATTTAACATATTGGTACTATGTTGATACTCTCTACGGCACCTACTGTATGATGGCATAGCGATGACGTCACACTCAAGCCAATCAGCGTTCAGAAGACAGACTCGTCGGATTGTGTCAGATAAGCTGATTGGTTAAAGCTGAGCTGGTTGGAGCTGATTGGTAAAAAACCAAAGCCTCGCCGCGGGTGGCTGTATTGTCGGATAAGAACGCATTCCTGGGATAAGGACGCATTCCTGGCGTATTTTCTTTTAAAATTGCCGATAACTACGAATGGAGGCCGAAATCGGCCGTAAGGAGGTAGACAGATAGGTTTTCGGACACGGGCTACAAGATGGCTATCTCAGTTTCAATCCCCATGTTAAAGGTGGCCCTTTTCCTTTAACCCGGCACCGCCTGGGCTATTTCCGTACCCACATCAGCCTGGGGGGGGGGTCGGATCCGACCCCCCCCCTGTTATCTCGAGAACCAATGGTCGTATCGAGCCCCGCGAGGCGGCGTTCGAAAGGTCTCTACGAGACCTTCCCAAAGCACTCTTGATTTTAAGATTGAGGTCAACTTTCGGGTCAAGGTCAGGTCAAAGGTCAAATTCAGGGGTTTTGCATGATTAGGCTTACGGACAGCGGAATCGATAGCTGCTGCTCGAAACTCACCACAAATGACCTCAAAGACCTAGTGAAGGTACCATGTGCGTATAGGGGTCATACTAAGTACGGGTCAAGGTCAGGTCAGGTCACGAAAGGTCACGGTTTTCACTTTCTGCTACATGGGCGTGCGACACATGTTTTATGGCTTATTTTTGACGCCAAATCCGATGGTAATGGTTATATGTGACCCCAAGTCACTGTGCTGGTGATAAGTGTGCATTGAAAGCATAAAAAATCGTTTATACCATACATAACTAAACGAGGGCTAAGAAAAAAAGTCAATTTTTCAACTTTTTATTTTTGACATAAAAATGCTTTTTTCTAGACCAGCTTTGTCCCAGGAATCTAGTGGTGCCATTTGTTTTCACATGCAATGTTCAGAAGTGCCTCTAATTCGCGAAAATGCTGATGACGTCACCACGCCCTATGCATGTTGGAGCTATTTTTTACAATTTGGGGGTCAAAAATCAAGATAGAAAGTTGAAATTTGGGACATCTAATGTTCTAATAGAGCTCTATAACATATATTCCGGTTTTTTTTGGAAATTCTCAAAATTTTGGATTTTATTAGCTGTTTTCCAAAAAATATAGTTTTTTGAATTTTTAGGGGTGAAAAACGCATTTTATGGAAAATCCGAGATAACCATTTTAAAGAACTCGTTGAGCTGCGTCTTTTCATGTCCTTAATTTGCAATTTGCTTAAAACCTCGATTTTTGGCGATTTTTTAAACATTTACCATTTTTTGACTGAAAACGCCATGTAGTTACATCACTAAAATCGATATATCTCAGAAATTTTTGAAAATTTTTTCTTAAAAATTGCACAGGAGACGTCAAATTGATGGGGGAGAAGGTATGCGAAGTTTCAAGTTGATAGCGCAAGCGGTTCATGAGTTATTTAAGAAAAACGGAGGGGGGGTCGGATCCGACCCCCCCCAGGCGGTCGCGGGTTAATGCATCATATTGCACATCATTCGACTCGGCTGATGAAGAAGAACACAACGACACCAGTTTTGAAGCTCTAGCTTCATTATCTGTCGCGTCATCTGCAAAAAACGTAGTTTGACCCTAGTTGACCTCAAGTGACATGACTGTTCCTGTAGCAAACAAACATAAACTTAGTCACTTATTGATATAAACTGATGGATGGTGACTAAAACCGTTAACATGGAGCGGATATCTCCCATATTTTGCAGTAAAAACCAGGCAAGCAATCGCCCTTTATCCATACCTGAATTTTATAGGCACTGAAATAGAGCGACAGACCGAAGAGGCTTTGTCTATGATAACATGTTTATTTTCGAAATATCTTTGATCTAGGTCTAGGACCCAAACCTACTCAGTACCTATTATCTCATGGAAAACAGTGGTTTAGTGGCATTGCTCTCGGCTAGGGGTAAGCTTAGCCACTCGCCCGGGGTTACCCCAATGTGCTAATTTTTATTTTAGAACAGCGATGTACGAAAAAATGTCATACGTGATGGCGGTGTGTGGACACATTGTGGAAGCTCCGCTTTCATCGGTGATTTTCAGCGGAAGGAGGGTGTAGAGGTCAGTGAGTGCAATTTTATCAACATTTTCTGTTTTCGTGCTCACCTGAGGCAGTGGTTTGCGAGCGGCTGAACTGCTTGAACTGTCTAAACCACCTCTGGTTGAGCGTTGGCCTTGCGCCGGTATCGCCGCCGCTGCTTGGACTGTTTACATGGTGGTGACCCTAACCGGAGGGGTCACGCTCGGCTGGGCCGACAGTAGCGACATCAGTTGAGAAGCCTAGGAACCTGGAGTTCCGCACCGCCACAGGAGGCGATGCAGGTGGCCCTGCGGTTGCTGGTGGCGCTGCTGGTGGTCATCGGCCGTACTACTAGTACTAGTGGTCGGCCGTACTACGACGTCGACGCTGGTCCTCCGCCGCCCGGTGTGGTGACCGGTGTACCACGCCCGCCTCTCCGGGTCGGAGATGATTACCTGCTCGCCATGGCGCGGTGTCGGCGGCTCGAGAGACCCTCCTGGTGCGGCCTGCTGCTGGTGACCTGCCTGTCGGGTGATGTGCATCCCAACCCCGGCCCCACCCGTGACGTCACCATCCTGGCTCAGAACGTACAAAGCATAAACAACAAGCTGGGTGATCTGCGGCAGTGTGCGGCTGAGCTGGAAAAAATTTCACTGGTGGCATGGACTGAAACGTGGCTGAGCGACGCCGTCGCGTCTTCCGAGCTGGAGGCGGCCTTGCCAGGCCACATGCTGTTTCGGCGGGACCGGGTCGGACGTGTCGGCGGCGGCGTCTCCTGCTTCGCTGACCGCGCCCTTTGTCCCGAGCGACGGGAGGCGTTGGAGCCGAGAGGAGCCGAGATGTTGGTGTTGTCGGTGCAGACGACTCCCCCGATGCTGCTCGCCGTCTGCTACTGCCCGCCGGACGATGCGGCTGCGCTAGCGGCGACCATGACTGGTCTCTTCGACCTAGTCGGCGCGGCTGCCGGCAGAGCTGTTGTCGCGGTGGGCGACTTCAACGTGCCGGACGTATCCTGGGCTGAGGACAGCGCGGGGGGAGGCGGCGGCGGGGCGGTGCCGATGCTGACGCGACGTTCGCGACGAGCCCTGGAGTTGTTGGATGGCTGTCACCTGGCCGGCCTGGTCCAACACGTCGGCCTACCGAGCCGGGGTGCCAACTACCTGGACCTGGCCCTCTCCAACGGACAGAACGTCTCGGCAACTGTGCGGGACGGGGTCTTCCCGTCGGACCACAAGGAAGTGATTTGTGAACTGAAGGCGGTTCGAGCGCCAGTGCCCGTGGTGTCCCGCAGCTCCGCGCTGAACTATAAGCGCGCGGACTGGGCAGGGCTGCGTGAGGCGCTGCGACTCGCCCCATGGAGCATGCTGGGCGGGCTGCCGGTCGACGACGCGGCAGACATCTTCTATGACCTGCTGACGGCCGCCGTGTCCGACTACATTCCGCTGGTGCAGCTGGGACGCCGTCAGCCGCCCTGGTTCGACCGGGAGCTGCGCGCGGCTCTGCGGGAGAAGGAGGCGGCCCACCGGCGGATGAAGAAGGCGAGGACGGCCGACAACAATGAACTGTTCCGCGAGAAACGCCGGGGTTTTAAGCGTATAGCAAGTGAAAAATTTTATGCGTATCTCACTGGTCTGGTTGATGATCTGAATACCAACCCAAAACGATTCTGGTCATTCGCGAAATGTTTGAAAGGTCGAAACGGCGAAATGTCTCACCTCTATGATGGCGATACAAAAGTAACTGGGAGCCTAGAGAAAGCCGAGCTTTTAAACCGCACGTTCGCGTCGAAGTTCAGCGACCCAAATGTGACTGAGCTCCCGCCAGCCCCGGCCTATCCGTTAGATCCGCTGCTGTCCTTTCATGTGGGCGAGGGCACAGTACAACAAATACTGTGCAACATCAGCCCGCACAAGGCATGCGGCCCTGATAATGTGAGTGCCCGGGTGATTAGAGAGTGCGCGGTGGAGCTGTCTGTGCCTATCACTATGATATGTAGACTGTCGCTGGAGCAGGGCGTTTTCCCACGTGTCTGGAAGCGTGCCAATATTGTACCCATACACAAAAAGGGTCCGAAAACATGCGCAAAAAACTACCGGTCCGTGTCCCTCCTACCTCTGTTCGGCAAAGTCTTGGAACGAGTAGTTTTTACCGAGCTTTTTCAACATGTGAAACCGGCCATTTCTGCTCAGCAGCATGGATTTATGCCCGGCCGGTCGTGTGCTACAAACCTATGTACCATGTTACACGCAGCCTGGACCAACATCTCTGCAGGATCTCAGACAGATGTCATTTACACAGACTACAGTTCGGCCTTTCAAAGTGTTAACCACAGTTTACTCCTTCACAAACTAAAATGTTCATACCAGATTTCAGATAAAGCTCTAGATTGGATTCGCTCATATCTGTCTGGGAGAGAGCAGAGAGTGGTGGTCCAGGGCAAGTGTTCCCAGTGGGTGGCTGTGAGATCTGGCACACCGGAGGGCGGATTGATCTCACCGCTGCTCTTCGCGTGTTTTGTGAACGATCTGCCTGGTGTTATCGAAACAGAAACGCTGATGTTCGCTGATGATGTGAAGGTGTACAGGAGAGTCGATAATGAGACAGATGTCAATTTCATCCAAGCCCAGCTGGACAGCCTGTGCGAGTGGTCAGATAAGTGGAAGCTGGAGCTGAATCCAAGCAAATGCAAAGTCCTGACCCTGACCCTAAGGCGTAAACCAGTGTTGGGAGTTTACACGATCGGAGGCGTATCGTTGGAGCGTCATGGGTGTAGTTTTCCAAAAATCATTGGGGGTGCTCAATAGCTTTCAGAAAGGCATGCCATAGTTTTTGTAGTTTTTTTAGCTGTTCTTTTTTTACTGTAGCCATCAGGCATCATGCAAGAAATGATGTTAAATCGGTTCGAGAGCTTGTTTTAATAGCGCCACTGTAAAACAATTTTGGCTCACCCAATGCATTAACCCGCGCGGGGCTGGGGTCTCCAGCCGAACGCGCGGGGCTGGGGGGGGGGGGGGTAAATTTTACCCCCTGTTATCTCCCGAACTAATGGTCCGATTTGGAAAATTCAAACGCCAATCGAAAGATGTCATCACGAATAACTAAAAACATGTACTTAATTTAAAGTTTGAGGTCAAGGTCAAGGTCAGGTCAAGGGTACAAATTGCAAGTTTCTACAGTATCGGCCTTGCACCGTAGTTGCCGAAGAATGGAGTCATGGACTGAGACTGATTGCCCAAAACGTGTTTGGGCCTGACCTTGGCCATAAGTTTGGCAGGCCAGATTTTGTACTGGACCATTTTGAGTCAACTTTGAGAAATACATAACGTACAACGGTGGTAAAATCGTTGCTATAGGTATAACACAGTTTACCCGCTCCGGGTGTGAGGGAGGGGTGTGGGGCAATGAGTGCACTGACGTGGCGCCCTCGGAGGGCCGGTATGGGATTAAAGCTCAGCTACACTAAGGGCTTGTGTGGTGCCTTCATTTATCGGTGGCACCCTCAGAATCACCGGCGTAGGGCCCTCAGAGCCGCCGGTAAGGGAGGCACCGGTGTGGGGCCGCCATGCAGGTGCCGGTGTGGGCGATCAGAGGTGCTAGTGTTATTCTCTCAGAGGCGCCGATGAGGGTCCTTACAGGCGTTGCTCCGGGCCCTCATAGACGCTGGTGTAGAGCCATTACAGACGGGTGTGGGGCCTTAGAGCTGCTGACGCGAACTGTCTACAAGCCGGCAGGGGGTCTCAGTGACCAGCAAGGGGTCCTTAGGCTTAGGCCGGCAAAAGAAGTCCTGCGGGGTCCTAGAGACCGGCATGGTACTGTCAGACGCCGGTGGGGCCCTCAGGGTCATTCGTTGTGGGGCCCTCAAGTCATCAGTGGGTGGCCTTTATATGCGCAGGTGTTGGATGGGTCCCAGGGCATATTTTAAGGATTTTTTACTGCGTCCCAAAGGTGTCATAGGGCACATGCTTCGATCGGAAAGGGCACATCGCAAGCGAAATAGTAGGTATATAATGCGAGTGAGATAATGTACAGACAGATACATGTGCCATTGTGTACTGTGCTGGTGGAGGGGCAGCAAGCGGGATATTGGGAGCGGGCTGTTGTAATTGCTTTTGGCCGTATCGAAATTCGTAATTTTGGGACGCAGTGGTCCACATTTCGCGAGGACTACGTCCCAAAGGCAGGGGGCTGCGTCCCAAAATGGGACGCAGTCAGTGTGTTAAAATATGCCCTGATGGGTCCTCAGAGCCGCCGATATAGGACTTTAATAGGCACTGGTGTAGGCACTCGGAGTTGGGGGAGTGAAACCTTCAGAGACACCGGTGTGGGCCCTCATAGGCACCGACGAGGGCCCCATAGTTGCCGTTATGGGGCCCTCAGAAAAATAAGTGTGGGACCATCACAGGTGGGAAATGCCCCTAGAACTGTCCCCTCATAGGCCGGTAAGACCTCTCAGAGGCCAGTAACGGGCCTTTGGAGACCACCGAGGTGTCCTTAAAAGCCGCAAGAGGCCCTCAGAAGTCGGCGTGGGGCCCTTATGGAGACCTTAGTGTGGCTCTTTAGGGCCCATGAGGTGCTCTAACGAGCCCCACGGGGCCCTTCTAAGTAGAAATATGGCCATCGTTAACCCTCAGCGGTCAAATGGCGCCGCAGGGCCTCTCGGACCTGAGGGTCCCTTTGAACCCGATGGGGGGAGGGGGTACGTGTCCCCTTAGACCCCTAGCTATGCCACTGTTTCATATGCATCATGTCAGGTATTTTAGGCTCGCCCCCCCCCCCCCAACGTGAAAATCGTTCCCGGGCCCCTGATTACGAGCGAGCGAGCGCAGCGAGCGAAGCGAGTCTTTTCAATATAACGGAAAAATCTCAGCATGAGCGGCCCGGCACGGCCCGGCCTGTAACGCTTTTGAGAGGCTTATATCTCAGCAACCGCTGGACCGATTGGCCTGTGGTCTTTTTTGCTGGGTAGCCCCATCCCTTCTACCCCGTAATTGACTACTTTTGATACACCTCAGTGACCGTCGTGGCACGTGCCAGTGAAAAGTCAAAGGTGTTCAAGCTGTTTTGCAAAAGTAGTGATTTTGAGAGGCTCATATCTCAGCAGCCGCTTGGGCGATTGATTTGCGGTAATTTTTTAGGGTAGCAGCATCCCTTCTACCAAAAATAGGATACTCCCGATGCATGTGGGTCACCCCCAGTGCACGTGCAAAATACAACAATGAGAGGTGTCAAATTTGTTCCCATTTTAATAACTCGGTAATTACTGGGGCGATTTCGCTGAAACTTGGCATACAGGTAGGCACCCACCAGGCAATGTATTCCCATGTGTTGCGGTTAAGGTGCTACTGCACGTGCGCACGTGCAGGGGGCGCTTCCAGATCTCGAGAACGGCTGGGCCGATTGCGCTCAAATTTCGTACACGGTTGGGGACCAGTTAGTAGGGTGCCATGCAAAAGTCAGTTTGGACCCCGTTTGCACGTGCGCACGTGCAGAATGCCGCTTCCAGATCTCAGGAACGGCTGGGCCGATTGCGTTCAAATTTGGTACACCGCTAGCGACCGGTTAGAAGGGTGCTTTGCGCAAGCCCGTTGGAAGTACCCTCTCGCCTTTCCGCACGTCCAGGGCTCACTATCTCGCTCGCTCGTTCTTCGCCCAGAAGGCGTTTTACTGGTAATATCAGATGTAATGTTTACACAAATATCATGCATCTTAATTTGTGGTGATTTATTCAATGTATATTCTCTTAGTCACTGAATTGAGTAAGCATAGTATTTGCATGATTAACTGGGCTCATCACAGTACTAGGAGATGGACATTCTGATTATTGAGGGCCTTGAGTCAGCTGGGAATGTTTTGAGGAGGCTGGGGGTGCTTTAAGAAGGCAGGGGGTGCTGAGCTCAGGATTGGGGGTGCTTTAGCACCCACAAAGAGATATAAAGTTACGCTTATGTGGAGCGTGTTAAAGTTATGCGAGATCTGGGCGTTCTTCTGGACCAAAGGCTTACGTTTGGAGATCATGTTGAGCACACCGTACGCAAAGCTAACAGAGCGTTAGGTCTACTTATGCGGACATTTGCGACGGGGAAAACGAGGACGCTCGCTTGACATGTCGAAACACAGAGCCATTTTAGCAACGTACTACGCCAACGTCCGCTCAATACTGGAGTACTGCAGTGTAGTGTGGAGTGGAGCGGCGCGGACACACATGCAGCGGATTGAACGTGTGCAGGAGAAGTTTCTGGTTTGGCTCTGTGCCCGCTCCCATGTACGCGGGGTGTCGTTTGTTTACCGTGACCTCACTGAACACTTTAAGGTGAACACCCTAGCTGCCCGACACGAGCAGCACGACATTATGTTTCTCCGAAACATTCATCGAAGCAAAATATGTTCGTCATGTCTTCTGGAAAAGTTTCCCATACACGTGCCGCCCCGGACACTGCGTACACAGTCACTGTTCGCTGTCTCGTTTGCAAGGGTAAACACTGTTCGCTCATGTTCATTCAACCGCATACCGAATGTGTGCAACGCATTCTTGGAGGCGAACAGGGATGTGGACGTCTGGGAGAGTAGCATGGCAGAGTTCAGGTCAAGAGTGAAACGGTATGTGAGTGAGAGACACAGATAGGTAGGTGTAACTGTTCGGCTGTTACTGGAAACAAATGTTTCTAGTCTGCTTTGTTTTTACTGTGCTCGTTTTTACTGTGCTTGTTTAGTGTGTATCAATGTTTTATTTGTTGACTTCATCTGTCATTGGGGTAACGCCCGTTGGTGATAAAAGAATAAATGAAATGAAAATGAAATGAAAATACTTAACCCGCGCCCCACTGGGGGGGGCTATTTATAGCCCCCTCCCGTTTTTCTTCAATAACTTCCAAACCGCTTGACGGATCGACGCCAAACTTTCAGTACCTTCGGCTGCATCAATTCGACACCTTGTGTCAAAATTTGAACTTCGTAGCTGCCATAGGTCGGCCGGAAATGACGTCAGAGTGACGTCATGTTCGTCCGATTTCGACGCAAAACATTGAACCACGGCAATCGCTCCCAAGAGCTCAGTTTTTAAGCTCTTTGCATGAAAGGACTCAGAATTGACCGCGCTATCAAACTGCTATCTCGGATTTTCAAAAGTTTGATAATTTTGAAAATTTTATATAATAATATTCAAAATTTATATTTTTACATTTTTTTCAAAAAGTTTTTGACTTTTCGGAAAAACCGGAATATATGTGACAAAACGCATGATTATCACTAACTCTAGCAAGTTTTAGCTAAATATCTTCAAAAATGGCCAAGTTATACGCATTATTGCAACAAAATTCACAATTATTAATTTTTCAAATCAATTTTTCAGTACGTATTTGACATCGTACACCAATATAAATGGCACCATCGTGTTTCCTGAGCTCAAACTGCATCCAATAGACACCTTTTTTGTTGAAAAATCTCAACTTCAAAATTTGACCTTTTTTGACCTGAAAGTGACCTGACCTAAGCTAAATTCGACTCAAAATGACCTCGAATGACACAGACGACATCAAATTCGAAATATATGGCCTAAATGGACCATAAAACATGTGTCACGTGACCGACGCATGATATAATATTTTCGTGACCTGTGATGACCTGACCCTGACCTGAAAATCAAAGTACAAGTTTGGTACCCTCAAGGTATCTAAAGCATCTGCTCACGAGTGTGGAAACCAAAAATGAGCCTGATCTGACTTGTAAGACGGCGGCCAGAGCCCAAAATGTGAACAAGCCAAAGTGCTAATAATTTTTACTTTGACCTGACCTGTGACGTCATCGGTGACCTCGAGGTCAATGAAATTAGGTTTCGCTCGACAGTTTTTCCGGGGCAATCAGACGCCGTTTGAATTTCGACGATCGGCCCAGTAGTTTCGGAGTTAGGAGGGGGGCTATGAATAGCCCCCCCCCCCCCAGTAGGGCGTGTTATACACAGACCCCAGTGGGGCGCGGGTTAAAGGAAAAGGGCCACCTTTAACATGGGGATTGAAACTGAGATAGCCATCTTGTAGCCCGTGTCCGAAAACCTATCTGTCAACCTCCTTACGGCCGATTTCGGCCTCCATTCGTAGTTATCGGCAATTTTAAAAGAAAATACGCCAGGAATGCGTCCTTATCCCAGGAATGCGTTCTTATCCGACAATACAGCCACCCGCGGCGAGGCTTTGGTTTTTTACCAATCAGCTCCAACCAGCTCAGCTTTAACCAATCAGCTTATCTGACACAATCCGACGAGTCTGTCTTCTGAACGCTGATTGGCTTGAGTGTGACGTCATCGCTATGCCATCATACAGTAGGTGCCGTAGAGAGTATCAACATAGTACCAATATGTTAAATAGTTTTAAACACTTTTTAGCGAATTGTGCACTTCTGGCACCAGTTTTAAATAGAAAATGAAAAATAATAATGTCAAAATGAAAAACAACGATATCTTCATATTTCACGAAGGTGGTCCTTTTCCTTTAAGCCAGCCTGCCTCGTCACCCCTGGCACTACAAACACTTAAACGGTCCTTACATAACATTCGTATATATATTAGGACTGAATGGTATTACATTAACGGCGCAACATATCTCACTTTTTAGCTAAAAACCCTTAAAATATCATTTTTGCTCTATAACTTTAACAATATACAACTTTTGTTAGTCGTGTGCCTTTTTTTTTGCTGGCGTTACCTTAGCTGCCACGCTGAAAGGACAAACAGTTGAGCATTTTATTGTGAATAATTTAGCCGGAAACGGGGTGGCCGGGCTTCCCCCGCGCCCGGGCTTCCCCCGGCTTACCCTACTTAAGCTGTATTTCTTATCGCTTTTGTTATCGCTGTTAAAAATAATTATCGTTATCGTTTTATCGTTTATCGTTTCGGTATCGCTGTTAAAAAAAACAATTATCGTTATCGTTTTATCGTTTTATCGCTATCGCTGTTAATTTTTTGAAAAAAATTATCATTTATCGTTTATCGTTATCACAACCTGTCTTATCGTTTTATCGTTATCGCAGGTCCGAAAATTAGCTATCGCGGAAAGCACTGCTAAAAAGCAGCCCGCCGTCATATTTTAACTAGTTGCATTTGAATTATCTGAAGTAAAAATTATATTGGGTATATTCAGTAGGTATGCCTACCTAGGCTAGTACCTACTACCTACCACACAAATCCATTTTTCCCAAACTTAGGTACCCCAAGACGTAACGGTAGGTTTTGATAGCAGATGGGCAACTTATACCTACCTACTGGCGTCCATACCGCAAAACATGTGACCTTTTTGGAGAGAAAAGTAGGCAACCGGGATAAAAGGATGCATGATTTGTTCGTGATGGGTAAAAAGGCCCCACTGCTTGATGTGAGGCCCCCCGGAAGCTCTGCCCCCTGGACAAAATCCGTGGCGCCGCGCCTGGCCGTGTGGTCGCGGGATTTGAACCCGCAACCACCGTCCTCGCGTCCGGTAGCCCTCATCGATAGAAAACGCATCGATATTACGTCCGTGACGTAATATATTGCGACACTAGCGCCAGTCTCAAGGTCACAGCCCGTCACACTACCAAGATACCTATAAGAAACAGGTAGGTCCGATGTTTGAAAGTAAAGCCCCAGTCACAAATTTGACGCACCTGTGACATTTCCTGACACCCACGTGACTATTGTATTAACTTTTGTGTTTTGCGATGTTTTGACCTTATTTAATGTACTGAAAGCTGAAAATGTATGATTAATGTTGTTTAAAGCAGTATATTAATAATTATGTTTGTAAATTATCGATAAGCTGCTTATAGCAGGTCACGTGATTGCTACTAGATTATGTGCTCAGAAAGCATCTTTTCAACTTCGATTTTGAACAATTTTTACCTCCTTTGAGGCCAAATGATGGACGGTTTGAGGCACACGATGAAATGCTGAATCTATTGATGCCAAAATTTGTTCGTTTTTTGCATTTTTAGACTAGTATATCCTGGCTCAAACTTTGACCAGTTTGTGTGTAAACCCTATGGTGAAGGGAAAACTTCACGCCCAGCAGACATCATTACAGTGCTGCCAAATCGTGTTTGGTGGGGGTCGCACACTACCTCCAGTCCAGCCCACTCCAGCCCAACTTCAGGGCGGTGTTTCACGGGCTGCTGCTACCACGCTGCTATCAAATTGCGCGAGCTGACGTCACACTTGTGGTAGTGTTGGACTTTGGAGCAATGGGCCTGTTGATGTCTCCATGGAAACCCAATTTGACAAGTCGTAAAATCGGCGTGCTGCTATCACCGGTGAAACAGGGCCCAGCCATATACACGAAAGAGTCTTTACGGACCGGTTTACGTGTTTCACGCAGGTTTACGGACGCCGGTGAAAACAGGGCGCCGGAGGGCATATTAGTCACGTGACATTTGGAACTTCTCCCCCTCCGTCGGCCTTCTACATGCTAAACGTCACGTGTGAATTTCACGAACCTTGATCAAATCGCCCCAGGCGCCCTGTTTCACCGGTTTCACCGTCGTCCAGGGCCCTGTTTCACCGGTGATAGCAGCAAGCTACTATCAAATTGCGCGAGCTGACGTAATGTGATGACGTCATACTGCTGACGTAAGGGGCAATTCTGGCGCACGATTGCCGCAATATTTTTTTACGTCATCAGCTAAATGTTCGAAATTAATGTCAAAATTTTTCCTAAACCCAACTTCTTTTAAATACATCATATTGAAAAAATATATATCAAAAATATATTTACTATCATGACTGCGTAAACTCTTACTTTTAGGCTCATACGTCACTTAATGCCGCCGCCAAGGTCGCGGCAATCGTGCGCCGGAACTATGTAACGGAAGTTGGCACAGATTCAGCACAGGTTCAGCACAGCACAGATTCGGTAGGGGGAAAAAAGGCACCGGTAGAGGGAAACCTTTATGACCCGTTTTCTCCTAGAAATGACGTCACAAAGAGGTAAAAATGGGTATCAATCGAAAGCTCTCGTTTACCCAGACACAGTCCTGCAGGAAAATTTCACTTTTTCCCCATAGGAAAGTTTGTACGGGAAAATCAAAATTTTGAGTCAATGGGGGGTCCCCCCCGATTTCGTTCAAAATCGGCACACAGGTGCCCCACCACCAGCCGAGAAACTTTCCCCAAAACGGTCCCCGTTGCATTGACGTTTAAGGCCCGTAAAGCCCCCTAGACTCGTAAAATATCCGTAAAATCGCCTTTGTACGGACAAAAAAGTGGTGCTATGGTAAAAATGGGTATCAATCGAAAGCTCTCGTTTACCCAGACACAGTCCTGCAGGAAAATTTCACTTTTTCCCCATAGGAAAGTTTTTACGGAAAAATCAAAATTTTGGGTCAATGGGGGTCCCCTCCGATTTCGTTCAAAATCGGCACACGGGTGCCCCACCACCAGACGAGAAACTTTCCCCAAAACGGTCCCCGTTGCATTGACGTTTCAGGCCCGTAAAGCCCCCTAGACTCGTAAAATATCCGTAAAATCGCCTTTGTACGGACCAAAAAGTGGTGCTAGGGTAAAAATGGGTATCAATCGAAAGCTCCTGTTTACCCAGACACAGTCCTGCAGGAAAATTTCACTTTTTCCCCATAGGAAAGTTTTTACCGGAAAATCAAAATTTTGGGTCAATGGGGGGTCCCCTCCGATTTCGTTCAAAATCGGCACACAGGTGCCCCACCACCAGCCGAGAAACTTTCCCCAAAACGGTCCCCGTTGCATTGACGTTTAAGGCCCGTAAAGCCCCCTAGACTCGTAAAATATCCGTAAAATCGCCTTTGTACGGACAAAAAAGTGGTGCTATGGTAAAAATGGGTATCAATCGAAAGCTCTCGTTTACCCAGACACAGTCCTGCAGGAAAATTCCACTTTTTCCCCATAGGAAAGTTTGTACGGGAAAATCAAAATTTTGGGTCAATGGGGGGTCCCCTCCGATTTCGTTCAAAATCGGCACACGGGTGCCCCACCACCAGCCGAGAAACTTTCCCCAAAACGGTCCCCGTTGCATTGACGTTTAAGGCCCGTAAAGCCCCCTAGACTCGTAAAATATCCGTAAAATCGCCTTTGTACGGACAAAAAAGTGGTGCTATGGTAAAAATGGCTATCAATCGAAAGCTCTCGTTTACCCAGACACAGTCCTGCAGGAAAATTTCACTTTTTTCCCATAGGAAAGTTTGTACGGGAAAATCAAATTGACCTCATTGTCCCAAAATTTTGATTTTCCCGTAAAAACTTTCCTATGGGGAAAAAGTGAAATTTTCCTGCAGGACTGTGTCTGGGTAAACGAGGGCTTTCGATTGATACCCATTTTTACAATAGCACCACTTTTTTGTCCGTACAAAGGCGATTTTACGGATATTTTACGAGTCTAGGGGGCTTTACGGGCCTTAAACGTCAATGCAACGGGGACCGTTTTGGGGAAAGTTTCTCGGCTGGTGGTGGGGCACCTGTGTGCCGAATTTGAACGAAATCGGGGGGGACCCCCATTGACCCAAAATTTTGATTTTCCCGTACAAACTTTCCTATGGGGAAAAAGTGGAATTTTCCTGCAGGACTGTGTCTGGGTAAACGAGAGCTTTCGATTGATACCCATTTTTACCATAGCACCACTTTTTTGTCCGTACAAAGGCGATTTTACGGATATTTTACGAGTCTAGGGGGCTTTACGGGCCTTAAACGTCAATGCAACGGGGACCGTTTTGGGGAAAGTTTCTCGGCTGGTGGTGGGGCACCTGTGTGCCGATTTTGAACGAAATCGGGGGGGACCCCCCATTGACCCAAAATTTTGATTTTCCCGTACAAACTTTCCTATGGGGAAAAAGTGAAATTTTCCTGCAGGACTGTGTCTGGGTAAACGAGAGCTTTCGATTGATACCCATTTTTACCATAGCACCACTTTTTTGTCCGTACAAAGGCGATTTTACGGATATTTTACGAGTCTAGGGGGCTTTACGGGCCTTAAACGTCAATGCAACGGGGACCGTTTTGGGGAAAGTTTTTCGGCTGGTGGTGGGGCACCTGTGTGCCGATTTTGAACGAAATCGGGGGGGACCCCCATTGACCCAAAATTTTGATTTTCCCGTACAAACTTTCCTATGGGGAAAAAGTGAAATTTTCCTGCAGGACTGTGTCTGGGTAAACGAGGGCTTTCGATTGATACCCATTTTTACCATAGCACCACTTTTTTGTCCGTACAAAGGCGATTTTACGGATATTTTACGAGTCTAGGGGGCTTTACGGGCCTTAAACGTCAATGCAACGGGGACCGTTTTGGGGAAAGTTTCTCGGCTGGTGGTGGGGCACCTGTGTGCCGATTTTGAACGAAATCGGGGGGGACCCCCCATTGACCCAAAATTTTGATTTTCCCGTACAAACTTTCCTATGGGGAAAAAGTGGAATTTTCCTGCAGGACTGTGTCTGGGTAAACGAGAGCTTTCGATTGATACCCATTTTTACCATAGCACCACTTTTTTGTCCGTACAAAGGCGATTTTACGGATATTTTACGAGTCTAGGGGGCTTTACGGGCCTTAAACGTCAATGCAACGGGGACCGTTTTGGGGAAAGTTTCTCGGCTGGTGGTGGGGCACCTGTGTGCCGATTTTGAACGAAATCGGGGGGGACCCCCCATTGACCCAAAATTTTGATTTTCCCGTAAAAACTTTCCTATGGGGAAAAAGTGGAATTTTCCTGCAGGACTGTGTCTGGGTAAACGAGAGCTTTCGATTGATACCCATTTTTACCATAGCACCACTTTTTTGTCCGTACAAAGGCGATTTTACGGATATTTTTCGAGTCTAGGGGGCTTTACGGGCCTTAAACGTCAATGCAACGGGGACCGTTTTGGGGAAAGTTTCTCGGCTGGTGGTGGGGCACCTGTGTGCCGATTTTGAACGAAATCGGGGGGGACCCCCCATTGACCCAAAATTTTGATTTTCCCGTACAAACTTTCCTATGGGGAAAAAGTGGAATTTTCCTGCAGGACTATGTCTGGGTAAACGAGAGCTTTCGATTGATACCCATTTTTACCATAGCACCACTTTTTTGTCAGTACAAAGGCGATTTTACGGATATTTTACGAGTCTAGGGGGCTTTACGGGCCTTAAACGTCAATGCAACGGGGACCGTTTTGGGAAAAGTTTCTCGGGTGGTGCTGGGGCACCTGTGTGCCGATTTTGAACGAAATCGGGGGGGACCCCCCATTGACCCAAAATTTTGATTTTCCCGTACAAACTTTCCTATGGGGAAAAAGTGGAATTTTCCTGCAGGACTGTGTCTGGGTAGACGAGAGCTTTCG
The DNA here is from genome assembly GCF_019059575.1 of Amphibalanus amphitrite. Lineage (NCBI taxonomy): Eukaryota > Metazoa > Arthropoda > Thecostraca > Balanomorpha > Balanidae > Amphibalanus > Amphibalanus amphitrite. Next base: position 68,415 of record NW_024882750.1, on the reverse strand, counting down.
ATTGATACCCATTTTTACCATAGCACCACTTTTTTGTCCGTACAAAGGCGATTTTACGGATATTTTACGAGTCTAGGGGGCTTTACGGGCCTTAAACGTCAATGCAACGGGGACCGTTTTGGGAAAAGTTTCTCGGGTGGTGCTGGGGCACCTGTGTGCCGATTTTGAACGAAATCGGGGGGGACCCCCCATTGACCCAAAATTTTGATTTTCCCGTACAAACTTTCCTATGGGGAAAAAGTGGAATTTTCCTGCAGGACTGTGTCTGGGTAAACGAGAGCTTTCGATTGATACCCATTTTTACCTCTTTGTGACGTCATTTCTAGGGGAAAACGGGTCATAAAGGTTTCCCTCTACCGGGGCCTTTTTTCCCCCTACCGAATCTGTGCTGTGCTGAATCTGTGCTGAATCTGTGCCAACTTCCGTTACATATTAGGAATGTAACGGAAGTTGGCACAGATTCAGCACAGGTTCAGCACAGCACAGATTCGGTAGGGGGAAAAAAGGCCCCGGTAGAGGGAAACCTTTATGACCCGTTTTCCCCTAGAAATGACGTCACAAAGAGGTAAAAATGGGTATCAATCGAAAGCTCTCGTTTACCCAGACACAGTCCTGCAGGAAAATTTCACTTTTTCCCCATAGGAAAGTTTGTACGGGAAAATCGAAATTTTGGGTCAATGGGGGGTCCCCCCCGATTTCGTTCAAAATCGGCACACAGGTGCCCCACCACCAGCCGAGAAACTTTCCCCAAAACAGTCCCCGTTGCATTGACGTTTAAGGCCCGTAAAGCCCCCTAGACTCGTAAAATATCCGTAAAATCGCCTTTGTACGGACAAAAAAGTGGTGCTATGGTAAAAATGGGTATCAATCGAAAGCTCTCGTTTACCCAGACACAGTCCTGCAGGAAAATTCCACTTTTTCCCCATAGGAAAGTTTGTACGGGAAAATCGAAATTTTGGGTCAATGGGGGGTCCCCCCCCCGATTTCGTTCAAAATCGGCACACAGGTGCCCCACCACCAGCCGAGAAACTTTCCCCAAAACGGTCCCCGTTGCATTGACGTTTAAGGCCCGTAAAGCCCCCTAGACTCGTAAAATATCCGTAAAATCGCCTTTGTACGGACAAAAAAGTGGTGCTATGGTAAAAATGGGTATCAATCGAAAGCTCTCGTTTACCCAGACACAGTCCTGCAGGAAAATTCCACTTTTTCCCCATAGGAAAGTTTGTACGGGAAAATCAAAATTTTGGGTCAATGGGGGGTCCCCCCCCCCGATTTCGTTCAAAATCGGCACACAGGTGCCCCACCACCAGCCGAGAAACTTTCCCCAAAACGGTCCCGTTGCATTGACGTTTAAGGCCCGTAAAGCCCCCTAGACTCGTAAAATATCCGTAAAATCGCCTTTGTACGGACAAAAAAGTGGTGCTATGGTAAAAATGGGTATCAATCGAAAGCTCTCGTTTACCCAGACACAGTCCTGCAGGAAAATTCCACTTTTTCCCCATAGGAAAGTTTGTACGGGAAAATCGAAATTTTGGGTCAATGGGGGGTCCCCCCCGATTTCGTTCAAAATCGGCACACAGGTGCCCCACCACCAGCCGAGAAACTTTCCCCAAAACGGTCCCCGTTGCATTGACGTTTAAGGCCCGTAAAGCCCCCTAGACTCGTAAAATATCCGTAAAATCGCCTTTGTACGGACAAAAAAGTGGTGCTATGGTAAAAATGGGTATCAATCGAAAGCTCTCGTTTACCCAGACACAGTCCTGCAGGAAAATTCCACTTTTTTCCCCATAGGAAAGTTTGTACGGGAAAATCAAAATTTTGGGTCAATGGGGGGTCCCCCCCCCCCCGATTTCGTTCAAAATCGGCACACAGGTGCCCCACTACCAGCCGAGAAACTTTCCCCAAAACGGTCCCGTTGCATTGACGTTTAAGGCCCGTAAAGCCCCCTAGACTCGTAAAATATCCGTAAAATCGCCTTTGTACGGACAAAAAAGTGGTGCTATGGTAAAAATGGGTATCAATCGAAAGCTCTCGTTTACCCAGACACAGTCCTGCAGGAAAATTCCACTTTTTCCCCATAGGAAAGTTTGTACGGGAAAATCAAAATTTTGGGTCAATGGGGGGTCCCCCCCGATTTCGTTCAAAATCGGCACACAGGTGCCCCACCACCAGCCGAGAAACTTTCCCCAAAACGGTCCCCGTTGCATTGACGTTTAAGGCCCGTAAAGCCCCCTAGACTCGTAAAATATCCGTAAAATCGCCTGTGTACGGACAAAAAAGTGGTGCTATGGTAAAAATGGGTATCAATCGAAAGCTCTCGTTTACCCAGACACAGTCCTGCAGGAAAATTCCACTTTTTCCCCATAGGAAAGTTTGTACGGGAAAATCAAAATTTTGGGTCAATGGGGGGTCCCCCCGATTTCGTTCAAAATCGGCACACAGGTGCCCCACCACCAGCCGAGAAACTTTCCCCAAAACGGTCCCCGTTGCATTGACGTTCAAGGCCTGTAAAGCCCCCTAGACTCGTAAAATATCCGTAAAATCGCCTTTGTACGGACAAAAAAGTGGTGCTATGGTAAAAATGGGTATCAATCGAAAGCTCTCGTTTACCCAGACACAGTCCTGCAGGAAAATTCCACTTTTTTCCCATAGGAAAGTTTGTACGGGAAAATCAAAATTTTGGGCCAATGGGGGGTCCCCCCCGATTTCGTTCAAAAGCAGCACACAGGTGCCCCACCACCAGCCGAGAAACTTTCCCCAAAACGGTCCCCGTTGCATTGACGTTTAAGGCCCGTAAAGCCCCCTAGACTCGTAAAATATCCGTAAAATCGCCTTTGTACGGACAAAAAAAGTGGTGTTATGGTAAAAATGGGTATCAATCGAAAGCTCTCGTTTACCCAGACACAGTCCTGCAGGAAAATTCCACTTTTTCCCCATAGGAAAGTTTGTACGGGAAAATCAAAATTTTGGGTCAATAGGGGGTTCCCCCCGGTTTCGTTCAAAATCGGCACACAGGTGCCCCACCACCAGCCGAGAAACTTTCCCCAAAACGGTCCCCGTTGCATTGGCGTTTAAGGCCCGTAAAGCCCCCTAGACTCGTAAAATATCCGTAAAATCGCCTTTGTACGGACAAAAAAGTGGTGCTATGGTAAAAATGGGTATCAATCGAAAGCTCTCGTTTACCCAGACACAGTCCTGCAGGAAAATTCCACTTTTTCCCCATAGGAAAGTTTGTACGGGAAAATCAAAATTTTGGGTCAATGGGGGGTCCCCCCCCGATTTCGTTCAAAATCGGCCCACAGGTGCCCCACCACCAGCCGAGAAACTTTCCCCAAAACGGTCCCCGTTGCATTGACGTTTAAGGCCCGTAAAGCCCCCTAGACTCGTAAAATATCCGTAAAATCGCCTTTGTACGGACAAAAAAGTGGTGCTATGGTGAAAATGGGTATCAATCGAAAGCTCTCGTTTACCCAGACACAGTCCTGCAGGAAAATTCCACTTTTTCCCCATAGGAAAGTTTGTACGGGAAAATCAAAATTTTGGGTCAATGGGGGGTCCCCCCGATTTCGTTCAAAATCGGCACACAGGTGCCCCACCACCAGCCGAGAAACTTTCCCCAAAACGGTCCCCGTTGCATTGACGTTTAAGGCCCGTAAAGCCCCCTAGACTCGTAAAATATCTGTAAAATCGCCTTTGTACGGACAAAAAAGTGGTGCTATGGTAAAAATGGGTATCAATCGAAAGCTCTCGTTTACCCAGACACATTCCTGCAGGAAAATTCCACTTTTTCCCCATAGGAAAGTTTGTACGGGAAAATCAAAATTTTGGGTCAATGGGGGGGTCCCCCCCGATTTCGTTCAAAATCGGCACACAGGTGCCCCACCACCAGCCGAGAAACTTTCCCCAAAACGGTCCCCGTTGCATTGACGTTTAAGGCCCGTAAAGCCCCCTAGACTCGTAAAATATCCGTAAAATCACCTTTGTACGGACAAAAAAGTGGTGCTATGGTCAAAATGGGTATCAATCGAAAGCTCTCGTTTACCCAGACACAGTCTGGCAGGAAAATTTCACTTTTTCCCCATAGGAAAGTTTGTACGGGAAAATCAAAATTTTGGGTCAATGGGTAATGGGGAAAAAAGTGAAATTTTCCTGCAGAACTGTGTCTGGTTAAACGAGAGCTTTCGATTGATACCCATTTTTACCATAGCACCACTTTTTTGTCCGTACAAAGGCGACTTTACGGATATTTTACGAGTCTAGGGGGCTTTACGGGCCTTAAACGTCAATGCAACGGGGACCGTTTTGGGGAAAGTTTCTCGGCTGGTGGTGGGGCACCTGTGGGCCGATTTTGAACGAAATCGGGGGGGACCCCCCATTGACCCAAAATTTTGATTTTCCCGTACAAACTTTCCTATGGAGAAAAAGTGAAATTTTTCTGCAGGACTGTGTCTGGGTAAGCGAGAGCTTTCGATTGATACCCATTTTTACCATAGCACCACTTTTTTGTCCGTACAAAGGCGATTTTACGGATATTTTACGAGTCTAGAGGGCTTTACGGGCCTTAAACGTCAATGCAACGGGGACCGTTTTGGGGAAAGTTTCTCGGCTGGTGGTGGGGCACCTGTGTGCCGATTTTGAACGAAATCGGGGAGGACCCCCATTGACCCAAAATTTTGATTTTCCCGTACAAACTTTCCTATGGGGAAAAAGTGAAATTTTCCTGCAGGACTGTGTCTGGGTAAACAAGAGCTTTCGATTGATACCCATTTTTACCATAGCACCACTTTTTTGTCCGTACAAAGTCTATTTTACGGATATTTTACGAGTCTAGGGGGCTTTACGGGCCTTAAACGTCAATGCAACGGGGACCGTTTTGGGGAAAGTTTCTCGGCTGGTGGTGGGGCACCTGTGTGCCGATTTTGAACGAAATCGGGGGGGACCCCCATTGACCCAAAATTTTGATTTTCCCGTACAAACTTTCCTATGGGGAAAAAGTGGAATTTTCCTGCAGGACTGTGTCTGGGTAAACGAGAGCTTTTGATTGATACCCATTTTTACCATAGCACCACTTTTTTGTCCGTACAAAGGCGATTTTACGGATATTTTACGAGTCTAGGGGGCTTTACGGGACTGAAACGTCAATGCAACGGGGACCGTTTTGGGGAAAGTTTCTCGGCTGGTGGTGGGGCACCTGTGTGCCGATTTTGAACGAAATCGGGGGACCCCCCATTGACCCAAAATTTTGATTTTCCCGTACAAACTTTCCTATGGGGAAAAAGTGGAATTTTTCTGCAGGACTGTGTCTGGGTAAACGAGAGCTTTCGATTGATACCCATTTTTACCATAGCACCACTTTTTGGTCCGTACAAAGGCGATTTTACGGATATTTTACGAGTCTAGGGGGCTTTACGGGCCTTAAACGTCAATGCAACGGAGACCGTTTTGGGGAAAGTTTCTCGGCTGGTGGTGGGGCACCTGTGTGCCGATTTTGAACGAAATCGGGGGGGGACCCCCCATTGACCCAAAATTTTGATTTTCCCGTACAAACTTTCCTATGGGGAAAAAGTGGAATTTTCCTGCAGGACTGTGTCTGGGTAAACGAGAGCTTTCGATTGATACCCATTTTTACCATAGCACCACTTTTTGGTCCGTACAAAGGCGATTTTACGGATATTTTACGAGTCTAGGGGGCTTTACGGGCCTTAAACGTCAATGCAACGGGGACCGTTTTGGGGAAAGTTTCTCGTCTGGTGGTGGGGCACCCGTGTGCCGATTTTGAACGAAATCGGAGGGGACCCCCCATTGACCCAAAATTTTGATTTTCCCGTAAAAACTTTCCCATGGGGAAAAAGTGAAATTTTCCTGCAGGACTGTGTCTGGGTAAACGAGATCTTTCGATTGATACCCATTTTTACCATAGCATAACTTTTTGGTCCGTACAAAGGCGATTTTACGGATATTTTACGTGTCTAGGGGCTTTACGGGCCTTAACCCTCGCCCGCACATGCCATTTTCCCATCCTAGAACGCACATGGGGGGGTGGTTGCCACCCCCCCCCCCCGCGCCATTTCGTTCCTGTTGGAGATAGAGCTTAGCTGTAAAGACCAAAAAGATTCTTTGGGAAGAGACAAATCCAATGATACCCAGTTTTACCTTCTCAGGTCAGTCATTGACCTTCCAGGTCAGGTCAAACTAAAAAATGTTGCTGTTTTGGGTCACCGTTGGATATCAAGTGCGCTGCTTATCAAATACCGATGACGATGCTGTTTTCTGGTGCCAGGCCAGCTAGAACCTCTTTGTCACACTACCCGATCAGAATTTTGCGGCTGAGGTCATTTCAGGTCAAGTTAGGTCAAGGTCAATTATATGTGTTTGTATGTCTGTGTGTGTCTGTGTGTATGCTGATGTGTGCACCGATTGTTTTTGGGTCCATATTACATGAAATCATGCTCTGAGAAGCTTCTACCAAAAATGCAGTCAAAAAAATTCAAAAAAAGTAAATTCAGCTTGCCTAAAACACAATTATCTTAGATGACCTAGGTTGACCTTGACCCTGACCTTGACCCCTGTACATCGTCGAACAACATGTTCCATGATAGGTGGGAGGTAATACTGGCAAAAAAGGCCGAAATCAGGGTGTCAAAAGCTCGCAAGGCCCATGGCAAACGCAAGATGTTGAGAATTGGCCATTTGGGTCATGACATGACCTGAAAAACAAGGTCATATCTCCGAAACCAAAAATCACAGAAACTTGAAATTTTCAGTGGACATCAAGAAAGGATAGAAGAGCAGCTATACGAAAAATCAGCCTTCTAGCGCTAAAAATGTTGAGTGCAGGGCAGAAAGACTGCCTGGGGGGGGGGTGGCAACCACCCCCCCCCCCCCATGTGCGGGCGAGGGTTAAACGTCAATGCAACGGGGACCGTTTTGGGGAAAGTTTCTCGTCTGGTGGTGGGGCACCCGTGTGCCGATTTTGAACGAAATCGGAGGGGCCCCCCCCATTGACCCAAAATTTTGATTTTCCCGTAAAAACTTTCCTATGGGAAAAAAGTGAAATTTTCCTGCAGGACTGTGTCTGGGTAAACGAGATCTTTCGATTGATATTCATTTTTACCATAGCACCACTTTTTGGTCCGTACAAAGGCGATTTTACGGATATTTTACGAGTCTAGGGGTTTTACGGGACTGAAACGTCAATGCAACGGGGACCGTTTTCGGGAAAGTTTCTCGTCTGGTGGTGGGGCACCCGTGTGCCGATTTTGAACGAAATCGGAGGGGACCCCCCATTGACCCAAAATTTTGATTTTCCCGTAAAAACTTTCCCATGGGGAAAAAGTGAAATTTTCCTGCAGGACTGTGTCTGGGTAAACGAGAGCTTTCGATTGATACCCATTTTTACCATAGCACCACTTTTTGGTCCGTACAAAGTCGATTTTACGGATATTTTACGCGTCTAGGGGGCTTTACGGGCCTTAAACGTTAATGCAACGGGGACCGTTTTGGGGAAAGTTTCTCGTCTGGTGGTGGGGCACCCGTGTGCCGATTTTGAACGAAATCGGAGGGGACCCCCCATTGACCCAAAATTTTGATTTTCCCGTAAAAACTTTCCTATGGGGAAAAAGTGAAATTTTCCAGCAGGACTGTTTCTGGGTAAACGAGAGCTTTCGATTGATACCCATTTTTACCATAGCACCACTTTTTGGTCCGTACAAAGGGGATTTTACGGATATTTTACGAGTCTAGGGGGCTTTACGGGCTTTAAACGTCAATGCAACGGGGACCGTTTTGGGGACAGTTTCTCGTCTGGTGGTGGGGCACCCGTGTGCCGATTTTGAACGAAATCGGAGGGGACCCCCTATTGACCCAAAATTTTGATTTTCCCGTAAAACTTTCCTATGGGAAAAAAGTGAAATTTTCCTGCAGGACTGTGTCTGGGTAAATGAGAGCTTTCGATTGATACCCATTTTTACCATAGCACCACTTTTTGGTCCGTACAAAGGCGATTTTACGGATATTTTACGAGTCTAGGGGGCTTTACGGGCCTTAAACGTCAATGCAACGGGGACCGTTTTGGGGAAAGTTTCTCGTCTGGTGGTGGGGCACCCGTGTGCCGATTTTGAACGAAATTGGAGGGGACCCCCCATTGACCCAAAATTTTGATTTTCCCGTAAAAACTTTCCCATGGGGAAAAAGTGAAATTTTCCTGCAGGACTGTGTCTGGGTAAATGAGAGCTTTCGATTGATACCCATTTTTACCATAGCACCACTTTTTGGTCCGTACAAAGGCGATTTTACGGATATTTTACGAGTCTAGGGGGCTTTACGGGCCTTAAACGTCAATGCAACGGGGACCGTTTTGGGGAAAGTTGCTCGTCTGATGGTGGGGCACCCGTGTGCCGATTTTGAACGAAATCGGAGGGGACCCCCCATTGACCCACCATTTTGATTTTCCCGTAAAAACTTTCCTATGGGGAAAAAGTGAATTTTTCCTGCAGGACTGTGTCTGGGTAAACGAGATCTTTCGATTGATACCCAGTTTTACCATAGCACCACTTTTTGGTCCGTATAAAGGCGATTTTACGGATATTTTACGAGTCTAGGGGGCTTTACGGGCCTTAAACGTCAATGCAACGGGGACCGTTTTGGGGAAAGTTTCTCGTCTGGTGGTGGGGCACCCGTGTGCCGATTTTGAACGAAATCGGATTGGACCCCCCATTGACCCAAAATTTTGATTTTCCCGTAAAAACTTTCCTATGGGAAAAAAGTGAATTTTTCCTGCAGGACTGCGTCTGGGTAAACGAGATCTTTCGATTGATACCCATTTTTACCATAGCACCACTTTTTGGTCCGTACAAAGGCGATTTTACGGATATTTTACGAGTCTAGGGGGCTTTACGGGCCTGAAACGTCAATGCAACGGGGACCGTTTTGGGGAAAGTTTCTCGTCTGGTGGTGGGGCACCCGTGTGCCGATTTTGAACGAAGTCGGAGGGGACCCCCCATTGACCCAAAATTTTGATTTTCCCGTAAAAACTTTCCCATGGGGAAAAAGTGAAATTTTCCTGCAGGACTGTGTCTGGGTAAACGAGAGCTTTCGATTGATACCCATTTTTACCATAGCACCACTTTTTGGTCCGTACAAAGGCGATTTTACGGATATTTTACGAGTCTAGGGGGCTTTACGGGCCTTAAACGTCAATGCAACGGGGACCGTTTTGGGGAAAGTTTCTCGTCTGGTGGTGGGGCACCCGTGTGCCGATTTTGAACGAAATCGGAGGGGACCCCCCATTGACCCAAAATTTTGATTTTCCCGTAAAAACTTTCCTATGGGGAAAAAGTGAAATTTTCCTGCAGGACTGTGTCTGGGTAAACGAGAGCTTTCGATTGATACCCATTTTTACCATAGCACCACTTTTTGGTCCGTACAAAGGCGATTTTACGGATATTTTACGAGTCTAGGGGGCTTTACGGGCTTTAAACGTCAATGCAACGGGGACCGTTTTGGGGAAAGTTTCTCGTCTGGTGGTGGGGCACCCGTGTGCCGATTTTGAACGAAATCGGAGGGGATCCCCTATTGACCCAAAATTTTGATTTTCCCGTAAAACTTTCCTATGGGGAAAAAGTGAAATTTTCCTGCAGGACTGTGTCTGGGTAAATGAGAGCTTTCGATTGATACCCATTTTTACCATAGCACCACTTTTTGGTCCGTACAAAGGCGATTTTACGGATATTTTACGAGTCTAGGGGGCTTTACGGGCCTTAAACGTCAATGCAACGGGGACCGTTTTGGGGAAAGTTTCTCGTCTGGTGGTGGGGCACCCGTGTGCCGATTTTGAACGAAATCGGAGGGGACCCCCCATTGACCCAAAATTTTGATTTTCCCGTAAAAACTTTCCCATGGGGAAAAAGTGAATATTTCCTGCAGGACTGTGTCTGGGTAAATGAGAGCTTTCGATTGATACCCATTTTTACCATAGCACCACTTTTTGGTCCGTACAAAGGCGATTTTACGGATATTTTACGAGTCTAGGGGGCTTTACGGGCCTTAAACGTCAATGCAACGGGGACCGTTTTGGGGAAAGTTTCTCGTCTGATGGTGGGGCACCCGTGTGCCGATTTTGAACGAAATCGGAGGGGACCCCCCATTGACCCACAATTTTGATTTTCCCGTAAAAACTTTCCTATGGGGAAAAAGTGAAATTTTCCTGCAGGACTGTGTCTGGGTAAACGAGATCTTTCGATTGATACCCATTTTTACCATAGCACCACTTTTTGGTCCGTATAAAGGCGATTTTACGGATATTTTACGAGTCTAGGGGGCTTTACGGGCCTTAAACGTCAATGCAACGGGGACCGTTTTGGGGAAAGTTTCTCGTCTGGTGGTGGGGCACCCGTGTGCCGATTTTGAACGAAATCGGAGGGGACCCCCCAATCCCCATTGACCCAAAATTTTGATTTTCCCGTAAAAACTTTCCTATGGGAAAAAAGTGAAATTTTCCTGCAGGACTGTGTCTGGGTAAACGAGATCTTTCGATTGATACCCATTTTTACCATAGCACCACTTTTTGGTCCGTACAAAGGCGATTTTACGGATATTTTACGAGTCTAGGGGGCTTTACGGGCCTGAAACGTCAATGCAACGGGGACCGTTTTGGGGAAAGTTTCTCGTCTGGTGGTGGGGCACCCGTGTGCCGATTTTGAACGAAATCGGAAAGGACCCCCCATTGACCCAAAATTTTGATTTTCCCGTAAAAACTTTCCCATGGGGAAAAAGTGAAATTTTCCTGCAGGACTGTGTCTGGGTAAACGAGAGCTTTCGATTGATACCCATTTTTACCATAGCACCACTTTTTGGTCCGTACAAAGGCGATTTTACGGATATTTTACGAGTCTAGGGGGCTTTACGGGCCTTAAACGTCAATGCAACGGGGACCGTTTTGGGGAAAGTTTCTCGTCTGGTGGTGGGGCACCCGTGTGCCGATTTTGAACGAAATCGGAGGGGACCCCCCATTGACCCAAAATTTTGATTTTTTCGTAAAAACTTTCCTATGGGGAAAAAGTGAAATTTTCCTGCAGGACTGTGTCTTGGTAAACGAGAGCTTTCGATTGATTCCCATTTTTACCATAGCACCACTTTTTGGTCCGTACAAAGGCGATTTTACGGATATTTTACGAGTCTAGGGGGCTTTACGGGCCTTAAACGTCAATGCAACGGGGACCGTTTTGGGGAAAGTTTCTCGTCTGGTGGTGGGGCACCCGTGTGCCGATTTTGAACGAAATCGGAGGGGACCCCCCATTGACCCAAAATTTTGATTTTCCCGTAAAAACTTTCCTATGGGGAAAAAATGAAATTTTCCTGCAGGACTGTGTCTGGGTAAACGAGAGCTTTCGATTGGTGTGGTTTTTTACCCGTTTGTGACGTCATTTCTAGGGAAAAACGGGTCATAAAGGTTTCCCTCTACCGGGGCCTTTTTTCCCCCTACCGAATCTGTGCTGTGCTGAACCTGTGCTGAATCTGTGCCAACTTCCGTTACATGAATTAGGAACGCATTACCGACTCATGTAGCCACCTGCTAGTGCGAATCGGCGATCCGATCCGCGGTTACATGAGCAAAGCAAATACGTATCACGATCGGATTCACCGCTAATGCGAATCAGGAGCGTACTACCGACTCATGTATCCACCTGCTAATACGAATCGGCGGTCCGAACAAAATCCGCTGGGAAAGAGGCTTAGAAGCGAATAGGACCAAGATACGTATTACAGGAACTATTTCTTCGCAAAAAGAAACATTAAAATGCAAAATAATAGGTATTTTTTTCATTTTCTTCTTTTGAAATAATATTAAAAAATATGTCGGTATTTTGTCAAGTTTTCAACAAAAAAAAAATAGTGAAAACCAAATAGTAAATATCCACATAATTTCAGTTGAAACATTTTTCTGACAGCACTACAGACGAATCAAGAGAGGCAATTGCCCAATGAGTCAAAGCAAGACAACTTTATGTTCAACTTTTTTTTGTTAAGTTAATTGAGGATGTTTTTAGCAGATTAAATGCAAAAAACACATAAGATAATAAATTTTTAATTTAGTCACCTCTATTGCTACGGAAGTGCGCCACATTTGTATCCTATTCCGTTTGTAATGCGCATCGGGCCGAGAGCCAAACTAGATCCGTTTGACGTCACTGATACGAATTTGCTCATGTAGTCGGTGCACTGAATGCGTTCTTGGGGAGCTGATACGAATTAGCGTAGTGCGTATTTGGAACGGATCGCTCATGTAACCGAAACGTCCGAGGCACACGATTCGGGCCGTATTTCACAAGAACTATTCTTTGCTGACTGAAAGTGTCAAAATGCAAAATACTAAGCATTTTTTTTTTTATTGGCTGCCTCGTAGAAAATAGCAAAAGAATGTTGGTATTTTGGTTTAGTCTTTGCATGTGAAATAAAATGAATGAAATATTTTGATAGATAATTTTTTTCTGACCACCCTGCTGTCGCTGCATGGCGAATCAGTGCCCACTGACTTAAAACAAGAAAACTTTGTTTTCATTTTTTGATTTCATGTTAATTCTAAATGTTTTTGAGCCTATCAAATGATATAAGTATTTAAAATTTAGCTCAGTCGTCCCGGTAAATGCCGCAACTGCGCCATGACTGTACGCTAATCCTATTCCGTTTGTGATGCGAATTACCGGCCGTCGAGCGAGGAGTCAGCCCGGGTGAGCCAAACAAGATCCGTTTGACGTAGATAAAACGAATTAGTCTCATGTAACCGGTGCCGTAGATCCGTTTGTGGGGAGCTGTTGCGCATTAGCGTAGTGCGTATTTGGAACGGATGGCTCATGTAACCCCGGTATATAATGTGGAATGCGCATCGGCCGCCAAATGGTGTCCAACGGTGCCGCCATGTTGCGCAGACCAGAAAGCGGCCGCCGCCTGTGCTGGGGAATAGGGAATTCGGGACCTCGATTTACGTTTGCGGTCGCTGCATCCGTTACGCTCAAGCTATGTGGACATGGAACCCGGCATCTTACGCAGAATTGAGTGGAGAACAAGATGAAATCCTAAAAAATCATCAGCTATAAGGAACTAATACGTTAAACCCTTATAAGTCAATGGGGAAATATGAAAATTGTTACTTAGGCGCCGAGAATGATCTGAAACTATCTCAAGCATATAAAATCATGATTTCATGCACTCTTTGCAAGGTTCTATGCTTCATATTTGCATTGTTGCCCTTGCGTGACGTCATTTGTTACGTCACAAGGGTCACCATTTTTCTTCAATAACTCCCGATCAAATTGAGCTAGCGAGTCGGGAAAGCCACCAATGGACTCAGGGAAGACCTGCCGAATCGAATGATATGCGACATGACCTCTTTCGACCAACTTCGTGACCTGGGGGTGCTGACCTGACCTTGACCTGAGGTCAACACCCTAAGTTGACCTGACCCGAACAAAAAGTATATCACTCGATGCACCAGAGCTAGCTGAACACGATGATACCAAAATCGCGGCTCTACGGCCATTTTTGGCGAAGTTATTTACCAAAAACCGAACCCGTGCCTTAGATCACTTGACCTGACCTCAGAGGTCACCGGTTGACCTGAGACCCTTACAGTGGGTTCCTACCAGTCACTCTGCATTCTACTTTGCCGCATACGACCACTTTACCGCTTAATTCTAGTTTAATAAGCGGTGCATTAGCGAGGTGGGTTCAATCAACCCCCTCGGCCGGGGCAAATGTAGGTCAGGCGAGTGAATTTGAGGAATTCTGAAGATACGATCGTGTTCCCCACTCAATTCTGCGTAAGATGCCGGGTTCCGTATCTACGTAACTTGAACGTAACGGATACGGCGGCCGCAAACGTAAATCGAGGTCCCGAATTCCCTATTCCTCAACACAGGCGGCAGCCGGTTTCTGGTCTGCGCAATATGGCCGCCACCGTTAGACACTACGGCCAATAGGGTTGAAGCGGCATTGCTCCCCTGTGATCCGAATAGGTTTTTGGATTTCGAAGGGGACGGATTTCTTTAAAGGGACCCTCTCACCTTCAAAAAAGTTTATGAATTGGCATGAAAGTGATGTTGCTCAGTTCAGAGAGAGCGAAAACGAATATCTACCAAATTTCACCGAAAAATATTAACCGGTTTTCAAGATATTCGCGTTTCTAGCGACTTTTACTTTTGTTTACTTTTTTTGGGATCTCCGCTGTTTCTAGCGACTTTATTTTGGAAGTGCGGCGTTTGCGGCAGATGTTGCGCGCAAATAGCATATGCCACCGCGTGCTACAAAACGTTTTAGTCAAACATTTAAAAATCGTTAGATATTTGCGCTGACGTCACACATTCAGAGGGGTATTTCTAAGCATTAGCCCCTCTGAATCAAAATGCTGCAATTTTGAAATTCAATATTTCCGATTTAACCCTCGCCCGTAAACGGCGATCTGCCACCTTCGCCCATGCAGGGGGGGGGGGTGCGACCCCCCCCCTGGCGTTTGAAAACGGAGCGTCGTAGAGCTTAGCGGAAAAGACCAACGGATTGCTCTCGCCGAGATCTCGCGATTGGTGGTATATTTTTTGGTCCTAGGTCAACATTTGACCTACTTTTGACCGGTCAAAGGTCAAATTTTCGGAAAAATAGACTTTTTTCAACTTTCCGCGGCGATTGCGGCAAAACGGTGGGAGATATCGACTTGAAACCTTCACTATCGTGTTCCTTGATCAATTTTCTATCGTTTGGTATGTATTTCGTTTCCCTAGCTCTAAAAATGGCGCGTTGGGAGCGCCGGAAGTCGGCAAGGTCACAGTCGGCGTCAGAAATTCGAAAAATCAAAATTTAAATTTTTGAAATCTGATTGTATTTTTGGATTTGGAAGGTCCATTTGCTCCCTATAGAAGCTAATATTGCTGCATATTCCCATTGAGGTGACAAGAATTAGCAAAATAGTGGTTCGGGCGCTTTTCAAAAATAGTACCGGACGCTGTTCCTCTTGTGACGTCATAGCTCCGTGACCTGACCTGACCCGGTCAAGTTTCTTATACCATATGATAGCCAATACTTGCCCCAACATGCATGGGAAGTTTCATCACGATCCATCAACCGATGTCCGTACCACCGGCAGGAAACCTCGGGCGTTGGCACTCAGTTTGTGAAAATCCGGCCGGAGGCTGTTCCCTTTGTGACGTCATAACTCCGTGACCTGACATGACCCGGTCAAATTTTTTTTCATCACAAGATGCGCAAGGTTTGCCCCATAAGGTACCCAAAATTTGGCGGCGCTGCGCGCCGCCGTTTTTGCACTATTTCCGAAAAACCTCAGGGGGGGGGGGTTGCACCAACCCCCCCTACATGGGCGAGGGTTAAGGCATTTCTCGATGTTGTGAGTGCCGAAACTGGTAATTGTGAGCCAGGGACCCCATTTTGGCTATCTCAACTCAAATCTAATGTTAAGGTGGGAGGGTCCCTTTAACCCTCGCCGGCAGAGGCCATTTTGCGTTCTTCGACGGCACAAGGGGGGGAGGGGTTGGTACGACCACCTCCTCCTCGCGTTTGGCCCCTGATCGAGCTAGAGCTTCGCGGAAAAAACGGGCGTGTTGCCCGTCACGAGAGGAAGCCGATAATACCCAATTTAAGGTCCTAGGTCATCGGGTGACCTTCCAGGTCAGGTCAATGACCCGAAAACCGGGAAGGGAAAATCGGGACCTGTTAGAAAGTCGTAAAGTGTGGCTACTATGTGGTTTTCCGGGGTGCTGATCACGAATATCGTGTTAGTTTTGATCAGAGATAATGTCTTTAAGCATTTAGACCAGGTCGGGTCAGGTCAGGTCAGGTCAACCGGTAGGGGTTGTGACGGGTATTCGTAATACGTGTCAACCGCCTCTGACAGCTTCGTAACATATTACGAAGGCACCAAAACTACTTCGTAAAAATGTTCAAATGGTTGCTAAATTCGAATTCAGCTCCAAAACCTACCCCCTAGAAACATGTAAAACTCGAAAAAGTGAGCCGAGGTCACCCGAGGTCACCAAAGGTCAATGACCTGACCTGACCTTCAGGTGACCTTGACACCCACCCTAATGTATGGGAGCAACATCAACTCACATGTTTGAACGTTTGAAACCACGAAAAGCTTGCAAACGCGCTGGTACCTAATGCGAGCCGACATACGCCGAATCGCGATTCCGGCCAAACATGGTCTCGGAAAAGAGGTCACAGGTCAAAGGTCATTTGGGTCAGGGTCATGAAATTTTCAGGGTAGGTGTAGAATTGATCAATGCGAGGGTACTAAAAGTTTCGTCGCGATTAGCCGCTTTTTACGCGAGTTATTCGCGAAAAACCTTAGGGGGTTGCATCAACCCCCTGTGCCGGCGAGGGTTAAGATTATATGCTGTTTCGAGTTGTTTTCTAGTTGAAATATATTTCTTATGATTGTTAGCTACATAATGGCACCATAAAATAATAAAGATTACCGATGTAATATTGGCCGAAAACTGAAAAGACGTGCTGTCATGGCACGGACTGCCCTGCGGCTGATGTGGGGCCCCTAGCAGGTGGGTGACGGCACGTGATCGCCTGAGGCGGTGGGGGTAAAAATATTCTCGTCATTTAAAGGGACCCTCCCACCTTCAAAAAAGTTAATGAATTGGCATGAAAGTGATGTCGCTCGATGCAGAAAGAGCAAAAACGAATATCTACCAAATTTCACCGAAAAATATTCACCGGTTTTCAAGATATTAGACTTTTACTTTTGTTTACCTTTTTGGAATCTCCGCTGTTCCTAGCGACTTCATTTTGGAAGTGCAGCGTTCGCGGCAGATGTTGCGCGCAAATAGCATATACCACCACTGCTTTACAAAGATGTTAGTATAAAGTTTTAAAATCGTTAGATCACCGCTGACGTCACAAATTCTAAGGGGGCATCTCAATGCATTAGCCCCTTTAGAATCCGAAAACTGCAAGTTTGAAATTCCATATCTCCGAATTAAAGCATTTTTCGATGTTGTCAGTGCCCAAACCGGTATTTGCAGGCCATGGCCACCAATTTGGCTATCTCAACTCAAAACTAATAAGGTGGGATGGCCACTTTAAATGCGCGGCCAGTCGGGGAGGCACCGCCGGCGGCGCCAGGCACGCCACAACGGGCGGTCACAGCGCCGCGGGCGGCGCCAGGCACGCCACAACGGGCGGTCACAGCCGCCCGTAACACTATCAGCAAAAAAGATACCACGGTCGTCAGTCGTCACGGATGGTCCAAATCATTGTGATTCTGAAATATTTAGACTGTTCCTATGCGTACACACGGATATAGAGGCATTTTCATTTTTCTCCATTGACTAAAAATGGTAAGGTCACGCCACTGCCCTGACCTTAGGTCACGGAAATAAAAAATCAGAGATATACAAATTATAGGCGCCCATAACATCATACAATCCACCAAGTTTAAAACCTTTCTGACAAACACTGCAGGCTGGACATGATTGCAAACTTCTTTAGGCTTGGTCAGTTAACTTGACCTGATGACCTAACCTGACATGACCTGGGGTCAAAAATTTCACACATTGTCCAAAATTGATGCACAGAAAGCTACTCCAAGCGGCACGAAAAGTGGAGACACCTTCGCTAGCGCTGTCAGCACCGTAAGCGTTCTACATAAACAACAACTGCAGTAATCCCACCAATCTGCGTACGCCAATACTCGACGCTCATTGGCTGATAAACCAGTGACGATTTTGGGGGCCAGAGCGTTAGAGGTAACCTATAGCAGCACGGGACGTTCAGTTTAGACTTTAGTACTTGATTTTGATATTACTTAGGCCAGTCTGATAAAATTCGGGTCGGTTATAAAAACCGCAATTCATTCTAGTAGTGGTTCGACAATTCTTTTTGCTTTTTTCTGGAAAAAAAAAATCGTTGAAAAATGAGTTATTAGATGCGTACTCATACCAAATTTGCCCCGTTACCACGGCAGCCTGAGTTTGTTTGGTCCCCGGAGTCGCGGTTACTAAATTCATTTTTTCCCCAGTTTTTCGTCGGGAGCGTTCTACCTGATACCACGGCAGCCTTGGTCCCTGATAAAGAAATCAACTTGGAAATTTCAGAAAATGTGTCCAGTTTCGTTCTTAGAAAAATCAGAATATTTAAGCATCCTAGCTCCAGCCGTTTCGAAGATATTGAAAATTCGAGCTTTGACCTGACCTGTGACGTCATCGGTTTGACCTAGGTCAATAAAATTGGGTCACAACGTAGTTCACTGATAGGGCTATCCAACACCGTTTGCCGCTTGTCGCTAGGTTGCGTGGTTCTCGAGATCTTAGGGGGGGGGGGGGGCAAATTGCCCCCAACGGCGCGTTGCTCGGCAGAGCCCAACGGGGCGCGGGTTAAAAAAAAAATCAACTTTAAAATTTGACCTTTTTTACCTGAAGTATCCTGACAAGCTAAATTCAACCACATTATGCTTCCTTTTTTCAAAAGAACGCTGTTTCCAAGTTCATTATCAAAGCTCTCACGTCATCACGTGAGCTTAAACAGCTTCAGTGTCTGGCCAAGAATTTCTTACCGAAAAATAATTGATTTCAAATTATGCACGATAAGTAGGTACCTGGGTACCTGGACATTGTGTCTTAAAAATGAACATGACGTTACTGGTGGCAGCAGGCACCCAAATATCAGTACGATGGGACAAAGTGTCAACGAATTTGGGTGAAACTTCGTTTTTCACTGTTAGGTACAAAGAGACATGACAAACCAAATAGCTATCTCAAAATTTCTTAAATATAAAATTTGTTCGCCATGTTGAGAACTGTGAGCCGTCGGCCGTGTCCTAATGCCGCCAGCTCTGTTCAGTTCTGTTCAGAACTGTTCCAGCTCTGTTCAGAACTTTGAGCCATCGGCCGTGTCCCAATGCCGCCAGCTCTGTTCAGCTCTGTTCAGAATTGTTCCAGCTCTGTTCAGAACTGTGAGCCGTCGGCCGTGTCCCAAATCCCAATGCCGCCAGCTCTGTCCAGCCCTGTACAGAACTGTTAACTTGACCTGATGACCTAACCTGACATGACCTGGGGTCAAAAATTGCACACATTGTCCAAAATTGATGCACAGAAAGCTACTCCAAGCGGCACGAAAAGTGGAGACACCTTCGCTAGCGCTGTCAGCACCGTAAGCGTTCTACATAAACAACAACTGCAGTAATCCCACCAATCTGCGTACGCCAATACTCGACGCTCATTGGCTGATAAACCAGTGACGATTTTGGGGGCCAGAGCGTTAGAGGTAACCTATAGCAGCACGGGACGTTCAGTTTAGACTTTAGTACTTGATTTTGATATTACTTAGGCCAGTCTGATAAAATTCGGGTCGGTTATAAAAACCGCAATTCATTCTAGTAGTGGTTCGACAATTCTTTTTGCTTTTTTCTGGAAAAAAAAATCGTTGAAAAATGAGTTATTAGATGCGTACTCATACCAAATTTGCCCCGTTACCACGGCAGCCTGAGTTTGTTTGGTCCCCGGAGTCGCGGTTACTAAATTCATTTTTTCCCCAGTTTTTCGTCGGGAGCGTTCTACCTGATACCACGGCAGCCTTGGTCCCTGATAAAGAAATCAACTTGGAAATTTCAGAAAATGTGTCCAGTTTCGTTCTTAGAAAAATCAGAATATTTAAGCATCCTAGCTCCAGCCGTTTCGAAGATATTCACGAAAACCCTGAGGAGTGGAAGAAAAGACCCCCTGCCACTAAGGTTGAAGTATAGCGATTAGATTAGCCAAATCCCAGATGCAGAAATAACTCATATACCCTTCACATTTGTTCGCGACATTCGTGATAGCTGCGGTTAAAAGGCTGGGAACACAGTATAAATACAGCCTGTCTTCCAACGGGTATTGTCTTCTTACCAACAACGGGTATTGTTGGATCTAGATGGCTAAGAGTTTTGGAAGGTACAAAATGGACACACTCCCCCATACGCAACTCAAAAATACAAAATCTTTTGTTTCCACTTTTTCATTCTTTTTTAGCTTTTGCAAATACTTCAGCTTTCATCCACCAAAATTTGATTGTCTGCCAAAACAAGAAAACTGTAAAGGCTGTATACCTATGTAGATAAGGGCTTGTTGTAGGGGAGGGTGCCCAATCTGCGCTCGGTCTCCTAATTGCGCCCTCGTCATTTTCTGTGAACCCAATAGGTCGATTGGTGTTTAGAAAACAATTCATTAATAACAATCATCAAAACAATATTTTTCGAACTACCTACCGCTACCAGCGTAAAGTTGTAAGCCGCGTAGGTACTTGGAGTGGTTTTGTAAAATGTAGTGTTTTCTTTTCCTCAGAGCCTGCTTACTTATTGAACTATTACTGCTGTTCGTGAGGAAGGGTGGTTAGAAAGTGATTTTAGTAGTATTATGGTAGGTATATGTGCCGGGTATGGAGAGACAAAAAACAGGACAGTACATGCCTATTGTGCAGCATTATCAATATTATGCTGCCATATGACACATTCCGAATTGCGCCCACACAAAATGCGCCATGGCTGATGGCAAGGGCGCATTTCGGGCTATGTCAAGACGTCGAGGCTTTCAATGTTATCGTATAATGTTATAAAAGTCGTCTTTCAATAATTGGTGTTAGAAGCCGAACTTTGACCCCAGAAGGTTGAGGGGCCCGTACTGACCAATAAAGACATTCAGGGGAACATTATCGCCCTTGCCAGTAAAAGGGCTAACTTTGCATGGTTCTTTGATGCATAATTTCACGTGGCGCAATTAGGACATGCTGTGCCTAAATGCGCATTTTGCAGGGGTCAGGAAAACCCATTGACCTATAATAAGTATATACCGGGGTTACATGAGCGATCCGTTCCAAATACGCACTACGCTAATGCGCATCAGCTCCCCACAAACGGATCTACGGCACAGGTTACATGAGACTAATTCGTTTTATCTACGTCAAACGGATCTTGTTTGGCTCACCCGGGCTGACTCCTCGACGGCCGGTAATTCGCATCACAAACGGAATAGGATTAGCGTACAGTCATGGCGCAGTTGCGGCATTTACCGGGACGACTGAGCTAAATTTTAAATACTTTTATCATTTGATAGGCTCAAAAACATTTGAAATTAACATGAAATCAAAAAATGAAAACAAAGTTTTCTTGTTTTAAGTCAGTGGGCACTGATTCGCCATGCAGCGACAGCAGGGTGGTCAGAAAAAATCTATCAAAATATTTCAATCATTTTATTTCACATGCAAAGACTAAACCAAAATACCAACATTTTTTTTTTTTGCTATTTTCTACGAGGCAGCCAATAAAAAAATGCTTAGTATTTTGCATTTTGACGCTTCCAGTCAACAAAGAATAGTTCTTGTGAAATACGGCCCGAATCGTGTGCCTCGGACGTTTCGGTTACATGAGCGATCCGTTCCAAATACGCAATACGCTAATTCGCATCAGCTCCCCAAGAACGCATTCAGTGCACCGACTACATGAGCAAATTCGTATCAGTGACGTCAAACGGATCTAGTTTGGCTCTCGGCCCGATGCGCATTACAAACGGAATAGCATAGAAATGTGGCGCACTTCCGTAGCAATAGAGGTGACTAAATTAAAAATTTATTATCTTATGTCTTTTTTGCATTTAATCTGCTCAAAACATTCTCAATTAACTTCACAAAAAAAGTTGAACATGAAGTTGTCTTGCTTTGACTCATTGGGCAATTGACTCTCTTGATTCTTCTGTAGTGCTGTCAGAAAAATGTTTCAACTGAAATTATGTGGATATTTACTATTTGGTTTTCACTATATTTATTGTTGAGAACTTGACAAAATACCGATATATTTTTTTATATTATTTTAAAAGAAGAAAATGAAAAAAATACCTATTATTTTGCATTTTAATGTTTCTTTTTGCGAAGAAATAGTTCCTGTAATACGTATCTTGGTCCTATTCGCTTCTAAGCCTCTTTCCCAGCGGATTTTGTTCGGACCGCCGATTCGTATTAGCAGGTGGATACATGAGTCGGTAGTACGCTCCTGATTCGCATTAGCGGTGAATCCGATCGTGATACGTATTTGCTTTGCTCATGTAACCGCGGATCGGATCGCCGATTCGTACTAGCAGGTGGCTACATGAGTCGGTAATGCGTTCCTAATTCGAATTAGCGGCTAAATACGTATTTACTGTGCTCATGTAACCCCGATAATAGACAGACTACACTGGCTTAATCAGCACCTGAAGGCCGTTCCCGCTGAGCGACACTAGCGCCACCGTACGTGTAAGGGCACGAACTAATGACACAATGCTTTGTCTATGGGAAAAACGCCAAAGTGTATCAACTTCTTTCTCGTAAATCACACGACGGAACGGAACGAGACTGAGTCTACAATGTAGATGCGTCCAAGCTTAATCACTTGAACATAGCACAAAGTCATAGGGTGAGGGGCACGGCACGCGCCACGTGCCAACTAAGTGGTGACAAATTTGTTCGATCAACAATAACTTTACAACGACTGGGTTGATTGAGCTGAAACTTGGCATGTCGGTGGACATGCAAATGATAATGCATTTCCACGTGTCATGGTTTGGGTGCTGCTGCACGTGCGCACGCGCAGGGTACGCTTCCAGATCTCGAGAACGGCTGGGCCGATGGCGCTCAAATTTGGTACGTCGTTAAGGACCGTTTGACAGGGTGCCGTGCACAAGTCAGTTTGGGTCCAGCTTGCACGTGCGCACGTGCAGGGGTCGCTTCCACATCTCGAGAGTGGCTGGGCAGATTGTGCTCAAATTTGGTACACCGTTAGGGACCGTTTGGCAGGGTGCCGTGCACAAGTCAGTTTGGGTCCAGCTTGCACGTGCGCACGCGCGAGGGGTCGCTTCCACATCTCGAGAACGGCTGGGGAGATTGCGCTCAAATTTGGTACACCGGTAGTGACCGTTTAACCCGGCACCGCCTGGGCTATTTCCGTACCCACATCAGCCTGGGGGTGGGGGGTCGGATCCGACCCCCCCCCCCTGTTATCTCGAGAACCAATGGTCGTATCGAGCCCCGCGAGGCGGCGTTCGAAAGGTCTCTACGAGACCTTCCCAAAGCACTCTTAAGATTGTAAGATTGAGGTCAACTTTCGGGTCAAGGTCAGGTCAAAGGTCAAATTCAGGGGTTTTGCATGATTAGGCTTACGGACAGCGGAATCGATAGCTGCTGCTCGAAACTCACCACAAATGACCTCAAAGACCTAGTGAAAGTACCATGTGCGTATAGGGGTCATACTAAGTACGGGTCAAGGTCAGGTCAGGTCACGAAAGGTCACGGTTTTCACTTTCTGCTACATGGGCGTGCGACACATGTTTTATGGCTTATTTTTCACGCCAAATCCGATGGTAATGGTTATATGTGACCCCAAGTCACTGTGCTGGTGATAAGTGTGCATTGAAAGCATAAAAAATCGTTTATACCATACATAACTAAACGAGGGCTAAGAAAAAAAGTCAATTTTTCAACTTTTTATTTTTGACATAAAAATGCACTTTTCTAGACGAGCTTTGTCGCAGGAATCTAGTGGTGCCATTTGTTTTCACATGCGATGTTCAGAAGTGCCTCTAATTTGCGAAAATGCTTATGACGTCACCATGCCCTATGCATGTTGGAGCTATTTTTTACAATTTGGGGGTCAAAAATCAAGATAGAAAGTTGTAATTTGGGATTTTAAAATCCAAAATTTAAAATCCAAAATTTTGAATTTTATTAGCTGTTAAAAAAAATACTGTTTTTTGAATTTTTAGGGGTGAAAAACGCATTTTATGGAAAATCCGAGATAGCCATTTTAAAGAACTCGTTGAGCTGCGTCTTTTCATGTCCTTAATTTGCAATTTGCTTAAAACCTCGATTTTTGGCGATTTTTTAAACATTTACCATTTTTTTGACTGAAAACGCCATGTAGTTACATCACTAAATTCGATATATCTCAGAAATATTTGATTTTTTTAAATTGAACAGGAGACGTCAAATTGATGGGGGAGAAGGTATGCGAAGTTTCAAGTTGATAGCGCAAGCGGTTCATGAGTTATTCAAGAAAAACGGAGGGGGGGGGTCGGATCCGACCCCCCCCCCCAGGCGGTCGCGGGTTAAGAGGGTGCCATGCTCAAGTCCATTTGGGTCTAGTTTGCACGTGCATACGAGCGGGGCCACTTTCACATCTCGAATGAGCGGCTTTGCCGTTGCGCTCAGAATCATCATTTCTTGATCCGTTAAAGGAGCATTCAGCTTCACTATCACGTAGTTTTGCAGGTCTCATGCGCGTTTCTCTTCATGATTGCGAATTCGATTAATACAGTTTGTTAGTTGATATAACATTATGTATTGTGTATTTAAGATGAAGCTCAGCAGTAACATTCATGACATCATCAAAGCATCGTCAAAGCATATGAACTATGAAATACATGAAAACAATAATCATGGTAGTAGAGACTGTGGGATGAGTGGCGAAATACTCATCTGAGTGCACATAATGATGCATCATTTCATTCACCCATGAGCCTCTTTAACCCGCGCCCGGGTGGCCGCCTTTCAGCCAACTTCGCCATAGTGATGGGAGGAGGGGGGACGTATTTGTCCACGCCATATTATCTCGCAAAGGAAGAAAGGTAGAAAGATGCGGAAAAGGCAGTAGGTAGCTCGCTATAAGAACTTTGAGAATCATCTAGACAATTTTCGATCAGGTCATCGCTAAAGGTCACTGGTGTCTGGTGATCACCAAAAGTTCACGAATGCTGGTTTTCGATTTTAACAACGTTCCACAAATTAGCGCACACACAAGTAAATGAGGGACCTTCTGCTCTTGAGCACTTATGTTGAGCCACGCAAGAAATAATTTAGCCAGTCATTAGCAGGTCACACTTGGTACTGGTATGTAGGCATTTCGACTGTTGCAGTCTTGCTGAGATTCCATTCAGTTTTCTTGACGGCTCCAGCCCCCATCGGTGTTAATTGCAGTAGCAGCTTACAACTGAAGTTCGTCAATCTTATTTACTTTATATGTTGGCCATAAGTCGGGCTATGTCTGGTTCAGTTGGCAGATGAATTTCAGCACACATCAGAAGCTTTCCAGCAACAGGAACATAGGCCTGTGCCTTCTTAGGTAAACCTTGGGTAGACCTCTTCCAAACCGTTTCTTATAACATTTGTGAAGATTGCAAGTGTCTCTCAGTTTTTCTTCTCTTGACTTGACTCTAGCCATTATGATAAAATTATCAGTGTCTGACTGCTCTAGCAGATAAACAGGATAAATTTAAAGAAAATGAAATAAAAAATGTTTTAATTACATAAATGCCAAATATCTCAGATCACACTGCTTGAAATGCTTGCTGTAATAGCGTAAGTCAATTTTATCGCCTTGAAATGATTCACTTATCACGTACAATATGTGCTTGATATTTGTTTGTGCTCTTTATTGGTGACAAACTATCTTTTCTTGTTTAATATGCACAGAACTGCCACCACACCTTACGCAATTTGCAATTTGCAATGCGGCAACAATAAATAATGCCGAGGACTTTGTTTATTCCGTTACCATGGAGTCTGGAGACGATTTCGTGAGGCTTGACTTCAAACCTTAAACGTTTAAATAAATGTTTTGTAGTAAATGTTAGCGTTCTGTTACACATTTTAAAATAAATTAACGTTAAATATTTAATAAACTTTTATTTCTACGTCCGTGCTTAGAGGTTAGGATTGCCCTTATCCTGCGCTGTTATTTCAGAAAATAATTTGCTTCTTTGGTCGACGAGGAACGCCGCAAAAACGCGAGTAGTTCGTCTATACTAATTATAGGTCAATGGGAAAACCGTAATTTGTTCCAATAAAATGAACTTTAATTATAAGAGTGGAGGTAGATTTAACTAGAAAAATGTTCATTGATCGTTATTAAGCAGAGACCGCATTCACCAGACACAGGAAGAGTTTCCGGGCGCATAATGGTAACTCTGTTACTCTCCCCTAATGCTCACTGCTCAGCCAATAAAATTTTACAATTTGTATGGAGGCAGAGTCAGTATGCTGCCTTATACAGTTGGAGACAGCGTAGACATTTTTTCATCTCTGGCAGATTTACCGATTTTTAAATCCTATCCACAGTCTTATCCTAAAACCTTTGGTTAAACGTAGTGGTAGGTACCTATATGCTGCTTTGCACGCAATATCTGCCTCACTTTAACCCTCGCCCGCACATGGGGGGGGGGGGTGGTTGCCACCCCCCCCCCCCAGGTAGTCTTTCTGCTCTGCACTCCACATTTTTAAAGCTAGAAGGCTGATTTTTCGTATAGCTGCTCCTCTATCCTTTCTTGATGTCCACTGAAAATTTCAAGTTTCTGTGACCTTTGGTTTTGGAGATATGACCTTGTTTTTTAGGTCATGTCATGACCCAAATGGCCAATTCTCGACATCTTGCGTTGGCTATGGGCCTTGTGAGCTTTTGACACCTTGATTTCGGCCTTTTTTACTAGTCTTACCTCCCACCCATCATGGAACATGTTGTTCGACGATGTACAGATGTCAAGGTCAAGGTCAAGGTCAACCTAGGTCATCTAAGATAATTGCGTTTTAGGCAAGCGGAATTTACTTTTTGTGAAGTTTTTTGACTGCATTTTTGGTAAAAGCTTCTCAGATCATGATTTCATGTAATATGGACACATAAACAATCGGTGCACACATCAGTATACACACAGACACACACAGACATACAAACACATATAATTGACCTTGACCTAACTTGACCTGAAATGACCTCAGCAGCAAAAACCTGGTCGGGTAGTGTGAGAAAGAGGTTCTAGCTGGCTTGGCACCAGAAAACGGCATCGTTATCGGTATATGATAAGCAGCGCACTTGATATCCAACGGTGACCCAAAACAGCAACATTTTTTAGTTTGACCTGACCTGGAAGATCAATGACTGACCTGAGAAGGTAAAACTGGGTATCATTGGATTTGTCTCTTCCCAAAGAATCTTTGTGGTCTTTACCGCTAAGCTCTATCTCCAACAGGAACGAAATGGCGCGGGGGGTGGCAACCACCCCCCCCCCCCCATGTGCGTTCTAGGATGGGAAAATGGCATGTGCGGGCGAGGGTTAAGGATGCCAAAGTATTGCTTCCAAATTACATCATTAGAACAGCGGATGTCCCAAAAAGTAAACAAAAATGAAAGTCTAATATCTCAAAAACCCGTGAATATTTCTCGACGAAATTTGTTACATGTTCGTTTTTGCTCTTTCTGAACCGAACGACATCACTTTTATGCCAATTGATTACCGTTTTTGAAGGTGGGAGGGTCCCTTTAAGGGGGTCACTACTTAGGCACCATCCCCTATTTGAGTTTGCCATCCGCACCTGCGGCAGCTCGTTCTTTCGAAGGCTGCCACCTGCTGCCACCGGCCGGCGGTGTCAGTTCATCTCGGCGCCGGCAGATGGCGGGCAGTGTGTTCCCTGACCAGGTAGGCTGAGCCGCCGGCGTGTGCTGTGAGGCGGAACAGCCGCCCGTCCCGGCGGCGGCGCGGCCGTGACGCGGCACCCACACCGCCGCGCCGGCCGGCAGCAGCGGCCCGCCGAGTCGTGTCCGCGGTGGACCGTACCGGGCCGCGGCGCCGCGCGCATGCGCCGCCCTGCGGTGGCCGAGTATTGACGGCGCGGCGGCGGCGGCGTCACTCGCTCTCGAGTGCCGTGTGGTGTGAGCGGCCGCGCGGGGCCGTGTGACGGCCGTCAGTGCGCCGTATGATCTCCTGTGACGCGGCGATGGAGACGGCTCGGGTGGAAATATCCCGCTGCATCAACGGCCTGGGGTTGCGCTCCAAGGCCAAGGAGTCGCGCGACGACCGCGCCGCCACACAGGCCAGCCTGGAGCGGCACATGTCGGCGGCCGGTGTGAAGCGCGGCAGTGTCATGGAGAAGGTGGCCACCGTGTTCTGCGGCAGCGGCGCGGCGCGGCAGGCGCGCGCCGGCGTCCCGCCGCCGCCCCCTCCGCCGCCGCCGCCGCGAGACAAGCCCACGCCGCCGGAGAAGCCGTCGCGGTTTTCTTTTCAGAAAATGCGGAACGGGATGTACCCGTCTCTGCACGGAGCCGGCGGCCGGAGGAGCCCGCGGCCGCCGGCGAGCAGCGGCCGGCGCCGCCAGCTGCGCGCGCCAGTCATGAGCTGGACGGCGCTGTGGCAGCACGAGCCGTTTCTGGAGCGGTTCTTCCAACTGTTCTCTGGCGCCGAGGTGTGCGCGCTGGCGCAGGTGTGCCGCGTGTGGCGCGACGTGCTGTACCAGCCGCGCTTTTGGCGCGCCATTCGGCCGGTGCTCAATTGCCGCGACATCCGCGAGTCGAGCGCGGGCGAGCCGGGCGCGGCGCGGCGCCGCTACCTGCACTCACTGCAGGTGCGCGCCTGTGACTCGCTGGCGCTGCTACACGCCTCGGACGAGGACCTGTGCGATCTGACGCACGGCTTCCCGGCGGCGGCCAAGTGTGTGCGCTCGCTGTCGCTGCAGTGCTGCCGGGTCTCCGACAAGGGCCTGGAGCAGACGTTGGACCAGCTGCACGGGCTGCAGCAGCTCGAGCTGTCCGGCTGCAACGAGGTGACGGACGCCGGCCTGTGGGCCTGCCTCAGCGCGCGCATCGTCTCGCTCTCCGTCTCCGACTGCATCAACGTGGCCGACGAGAGCGTGGCGGCGGTGGCGCAGCTGCTGCCGTCCCTCTGCGAGTTC
Source organism: Amphibalanus amphitrite (assembly GCF_019059575.1). Taxonomy (NCBI): domain Eukaryota; kingdom Metazoa; phylum Arthropoda; class Thecostraca; order Balanomorpha; family Balanidae; genus Amphibalanus; species Amphibalanus amphitrite. Next base: position 39,684 of record NW_024882750.1, on the reverse strand, counting down.
AGCCTGCAGGCCTACCACGTCAGCGACGCGGCGCTCTCCTACTTCAGCAGCCAGCAGAGCGCCGCGCTCACCGTGCTGCGGCTGCACTCCTGCTGGGAGCTCACCAACCACGCCGTCCTCAACATCGGTCAGTCACACTCACTGTGCTATAGTGAGTGGTCAGTCAGTCTCCCTACAGCTGCCACTTGTTATAGTATCGATATCGGTCAGTCCGTTACAGTCCCGGCCCGGCAGGACGCGCCGGCCGCAGACAGGGCTGGTAAAACGTACCGATCCGCCAATCACATATATATTGGAGCCAAGCCTCTGTCCAAATAGGGGCGGGCATTTTTAGCCAAAGTGAAGGTATGAGCTGAAAAGGAGAAAAAAATGCACATAACCAGTGGCACCGTAAAATGGGACTATTTGAGACACTGGGGCTATTTGAGACAGTACGATAGTGGTTTTGTAAAATTGCTCAAAAAATAAAACTGGTTGATTTTTAATAAATTTTTCCCAGGCTGATGTGGAATTTAACGACGAATTCCATGAATAGGGTTTTTAAAAAATTTGAAAATTTTTGAAAGAAATTTGGCATAAAATGAGAAATACAGAAAAAAAACACATTTAAGTCATACGAAAAGCACACCTACCTGAAGCTTAACATGGTTGAAGCTTTAAAAACTCTGCAATCGAATTTATCGTAACTATCGTTTTCATTATGGGCTAAGCACATTTTTTTCATGAAGACGGTAGTGACGATTGTGTAACCCAATGTCTCAGAATCCCGATGATACCTACTCGTCAAACGTCAACGGATACCAAATACAGCTGATGATTGTGATGCCAAGGCCCTAAAAACAGGTGATATGATGCATCCGAAAAGACTTACTGCCATCTTCTGCCTAAAGTGTATCAAACGTTCGACATTAGTAACACCGGTGAATCGGCCATGGGTTCGTGGTACTTTTAGCAGCAAGCAATATTTACACATTGTAACTAAATATGACCATCAAGTTTGTGACGATATTAGTTACCTTTAAGAATATGTGCATAAAATGTGTTTCAACTTTCATCAGTCACTGACGTGGTCAGTAATCCACCCATGTCTACACTGGTTGACCAGAAGGCACCATTGAAGGTTATTTATCAGAGCCTTCAGTATACGTTCTTGATGCAGTGCGGTAACCGGCCCTTTGATACAACATGCAGTGATCGAGGAAAATCGGTATAAAATCAAAACCGTTTGACCTTTTTGTTGCTATTTCTTCACAGGTTGATGAGTAATGGAACAATCGATCACGCATGCCATTCATTCAACCATTTTGAAAACTGTTTTCCCTTTTTTAATGCATTACAGTGTGTTTAATGCAGTAGGGAGCCTGTCTCAAATAGCCCCACCAAGTTTCGGTCTATATGTTTTACGCCGCCAGAGATGAACACAACAACTTTATTTGAAAATTTGACTGTCGTTGACTTAGAAATAGTCCTAGATAATCATCCTGTGATTTTCAAAGCTTAGGGTCACATCATATTATCACAGCCCTAGCATAAAGTCATAGGCGGCGGAACGGGGAGGGCACCGGGGCACCGTGCCCCCCTTTGATTTTGGCATTTTAACATTAGCCCTATGGGCGTTGCATGGAAAGAATGGGACCAAAAGTCGGTGGTACCCTTCCCCCCTTAATTGAAGGTGTTCCGCCGCTACTGCTTAAAGTAATGCAATTTTTAACAGACCGAAGTGCTATGTCCAACGAAAAACGAAAAGTTTGATTATAACGGTTATATAACTGTATTTGAAAGAAATACTTTGTGCCAGAAGTATCAAAATTAGATTTCCAATTGCATTGCATTAAAAGAATTATCCCTAGCTTGACTGAATTTCTTCAACTTCCTTGCAACCAAAACTGTCTCAAATAACCCCACACTATGGGGCTATTTGAGACAGGCTTCAATTAGAAAAATAACTTTATTTATGGTTACCAGCTGAATCAAAATTTACCTATCTAAGAGCGGCTACAGAGAACTACGTTTTTCAATTCACATGCTATAGGAAATATCAAACGTTTTGAAGGGAGAGGCCAAAAGCTGTAAAATCCGTTTCAAATAGCCCCTCTTTACGGTATTGTTACCGCCTGAAAGCATCACAAAAAATCCACCAGAGGAAGATGGTCTTGAAGGAAGATGGCCTTGAAGAAAATGGTATGTAGAAGTATCTCAGCTTTTGGTTGGATATCAAAATGAAACTATAATTAAAAAAGGAGAAAAATTGCACACAACCACTATTCGCCTGAAATTACCACACATGACATGACACACAAATATATTTTTCACACCTGAGAGTAAACCATTCCAGCCCAATGCGACGGAAACAGTGCGCTAAGGCCATAACAGCGCGTCAGACAGCGCTGGTTTTAAGTTTTCCTGCCTAGTTAGTTTGTTGTGAAATGGAATTGAAAACGTATTTTCTATTTTGATTTTATTTTCCCCGCGACCTGTTGGGGAGGGGGCAAAGGGACCCCTCCCTGTGTTATGTCGCAGGTAACTCAGAAACGGCTGCGAATTTCGACTTGCAATTTTCAGTACTTCTCCGGACATCAATTTTACACAAGTTCTGGAATAAATTAGGTCAAAATAAATTAATAAATTAGCGGTCAAACTGAGGAAATGTTCGGCTATGCTTGGTCCAAAGTGTTGTTCACGGGGAAAGAATCGTCAAAAATCAGACCAGCCTAGGGGCTCAAAAATTGAACCTGCGCCCCACTGGGGGAGGGGGGCTATTCCTAGCCCCCTCTCGTTTTTCCGCAATAACTTCTAAACCACTGGAGGTATCGACGCGAAACTTCCGTACCTTTTGATGCATCAATTTGCCACCTTGTGTCAAAATTTGAACTTCTTAGCTACCGTAGTTCGGCCGGAAATGAACTCAGAATGACGTCATGTCGGCCGATTTCGACGCAAAACATTCAACTACGGCAATCGCTATCAAAAGCTCAGTTTTTAAGCTAGACCCAATTTCCTTGCATGAGATGACTTTAAATACACTGTGCTATCAAACTGCTGTCTCATGTTGTCAAAATTTTGAAATTTTTGAAAATAATTTATTTTAAATTTCACAATTTATATTTGTATCCTTTTCCAAAAGGGACTTATTAAAAAAATGGAATATATGTATGTGATAGAACACAAAACCATGATATATCCTAGCAAGTTTTAGCCGGACATCTTCAAAAGTAGCAGTTATACGCATGAAAGTAAAATTTTCTCTATTAATTTTTTTCCAAATAATTTTTTCAGTACGTGTTTGATATGGTGCATCAATATAAATATCACCATCGTGTTTCTGAGCTCAAACTGCACCCGAAAGATACCTTTTTTGTGAACCCTCGCCCCGTTGGGGGGCCAATTTGGCCCCCCTGTGGTTTTTCCTGAATAGCAAGAAAACGGCGGCGCGCAGCGCCGCCAAATTTTCAGTGCCTTCCCGGGCATCAATTTGACACATTAACACCAACTTTCAAGTCTTAGGTCACCTTAGGTCAGGAGTTATTGAGATCAAACTGAGGTCATGTTCCAGCAAAAACGAGCAAAAAACATGCAACCTTGAAACGCTCACCAAATCTACAGTTACCAAGCAATTTCAAAGTTCTTTATATGGTCTAGTAGACAAAAAAGCGGCGCTACAAAACTGCTATCTCGGATTTTCAAAATTTTGGGTTTTTGATCCCAAAAATGCAAAAAAAGTGATTTTTTTAGAAAAACAAAAAAAAAATAAAAAAAATCCGAATTTCGAAAAAAACGGAATATATGTGATAGTCCCTACACTTTTCTATACACATACCAAATTTCAGATTGATATCTCGTTTTTTGGCCAAGTTATAGCGAAAAAAATGTTCCAAAATGATGACGTCAAATTTTTGAACTCAATTTTTAGCGATTCTAGACCACGTAGGGCAAAACAAAGACCCCCATTGCCATTGAACTCCCCGTGACGAGCTGCATCGAATCGATACCCCTTTTATGCAAAAATATCAACTTTGAAATTTGACCTAATATGACCTGACCTTGACCTGACCTTGACCAAAACGTGACCTAAGCTGGCCCCAAAGGCTGCCTGTTCCACATAATCACATTTGTCATGTAAAATTGACCATAAAACATGTATCACACGACACTTTCATATTGTGACCCCCCAGTGACCTGACCTCTGTGACCTGACCTGGTATCAGTGACCTCAAATAGCATAATATGTTTTTGAAAAACATCAAATGATTGGACATGGATGATTTTCAATGAAATACATTTTATTCGATTTTACAACGCATTTCTTGAAATGCCTGTAAACGGTGAAAATTCGACCTTTGACCTGACCTGTGACGTCATCGGTTTGACCTAGGTCAATAAAATTGGGTCACAACGTAGTTCACTGATAGGGCTATCCAACACCGTTTGCCGCTTGTCGCTAGGTTGCGTGGTTCTCGAGATCTTAGGGGGGGGGCAAATTGCCCCCAACGGCGCGTTGCTCGGCAGAGCCCAACGGGGCGCGGGTTAAAAAAAAATCAACTTTAAAATTTGACCTTTTTTACCTGAAGTATCCTGACAAGCTAAATTCAACCACATTATGCTTCCTTTTTTCAAAAGAACGCTGTTTCCAAGTTCATTATCAAAGCTCTCACGTCATCACGTGAGCTTAAACAGCTTCAGTGTCTGGCCAAGAATTTCTTACCGAAAAATAATTGATTTCAAATTATGCACGATAAGTAGGTACCTGGGTACCTGGACATTGTGTCTTAAAAATGAACATGACGTTACTGGTGGCAGCAGGCACCCAAATATCAGTACGATGGGACAAAGTGTCAACGAATTTGGGTGAAACTTCGTTTTTCACTGTTAGGTACAAAGAGACATGACAAACCAAATAGCTATCTCAAAATTTCTTGAATATAAAATTTGTTCGCCATGTTGAGAACTGTGAGCCGTCGGCCGTGTCCTAATGCCGCCAGCTCTGTTCAGCTCTGTTCAGAACTGTTCCAGCTCTGTTCAGAACTGTGAGCCGTCGGCCGTGTCCCAAATCCCAATGCCGCCAGCTCTGTCCAGCCCTGTACAGAACTGTTCCAGCTCTGTTCAGAACTGTGAGCCGTCGGCCGTGTCCCAATGCCGCCAGCTCTGTTCAGCGCTGTTCAGAACTGTTCCAGCTCTGTTCAGAACTGTGAGCCGTCGGCCGTGTCCCAATGCCGCCAGCTCTGTTCAGCTCTGTTCAGAACTGTGAGCCGTCGGCCGTGTCCTAATGCCGCCAGCTCTGTTCAGCGCTGTTCAGAACTGTTCCAGCTATGTTCAGAACTTTGAGCCATCGGCCGTGTCCCAATGCCGCCAGCTCTGTTCAGCTCTGTTCAGAACTGTTCCAGCTCTGTTCAGAACTGTGAGCCGTCGGCCGTGTCCCAATGCCGCCAGCTCTGTTCAGCGCTGTTCAGAACTGTTCCAGCTCTGTTCAGAACTGTGAGCCGTCGGCCGTGTCCCAATGCCGCCAGCTCTGTTCAGCTCTGTTCAGAACTGTGAGCCGTCGGCCGTGTCCTAATGCCGCCAGCTCTGTTCAGCGCTGTTCAGAACTGTTCCAGCTATGTTCAGAACTTTGAGCCATCGGCCGTGTCCCAATGCCGCCAGCTCTGTTCAGCTCTGTTCAGAATTGTTCCAGCTCTGTTCAGAACTGTGAGCCGTCGGCCGTGTCCCAATGCGTGTCCCAATGCCGCCAGCTCTGTCCAGCCCTGTACAGAACTGTTCCAGCTCTGTTCAGAACTGTGAGCCGTCGGCCGTGTCCCAATGCCGCCAGCTCTGTTCAGCGCTGTTCAGAACTGTTCCAGCTCTGTTCAGAACTGTGAGCCGTCGGCCGTGTCCCAAATCCCAATGCCGCCAGCTCTGTTCAGCTCTGTTCAGAATTGTTCCAGCTCTGTTCAGAACTGTGAGCCGTCGGCCGTGTCCCAAATCCCAATGCCGCCAGCTCTGTCCAGCCCTGTACAGAACTGTTCCAGCTCTGTTCAGAACTGTGAGCCGTCGGCCGTGTCCCAATGCCGCCAGCTCTGTTCAGCGCTGTTCAGAACTGTTCCAGCTCTGTTCAGAACTGTGAGCCGTCGGCCGTGTCCCAATGCCGCCAGCTCTGTTCAGCTCTGTTCAGAACTGTGAGCCGTCGGCCGTGTCCTAATGCCGCCAGCTCTGTTCAGCGCTGTTCAGAACTGTTCCAGCTATGTTCAGAACTTTGAGCCATCGGCCGTGTCCCAATGCCGCCAGCTCTGTTCAGCTCTGTTCAGAACTGTTCCAGCTCTGTTCAGAATTGTGAGCCGTCGGCCGTGTCCCAATGCCGCCAGCTCTGTTCAGCGCTGTGCGCCGGGTGGCCGTGTCCCAATGCCGCCAGCTCTGTTCAGCTCTGTTCAGAACTGTTCCAGCTCTGTTCAGAATTGTGCGCCGTCGGCCGTGTCCCAATGCCGCCAGCTCTGTTCAGCGCTGTTCAGAACTGTTCCAGCTCTGTTCCAGCTCTGTTCAGCGCTGTGCGCCGGGTGGCCGAGCCTGCTCGCGCGCCGCTGAGCCGACGGACGGATCGATGCGCCGCCGAGGCCATATGTTTCCGCCAGCTGACCAGCGCGGCTTCAGAATACTGCGCCGGGCCACGCCAGAATTGAATGGCCCGCCAATACAGTGAGCAGCTCATGGGCTAGCACTTGCCCGGTAAATCAGTACCAACCTTCCCAATATAGCATATATGCATTATTGTTTCCAAATAACCCCATGCCCCGCTGGGGGGAGGGGGGGTGGAGGGGTAGAGTCTGCTCCCTCCCGTCTTTCAATAGCTGGGCTATTCCATGCCAGCCCAACCACTGGTGTAGGGGAAGACGGTGTATTTTGAGGCACATGTTCTTCTTTGCGCTCTGAAGCCATGCTACGGGGAACTCAAAATTAATTCAATTACTGTCAGTCTGGCCTAAGCAAATACATTAGCCGGAGAGGTGCGGTGTTTGGTGTAAACAAATTGAACACGGTGGCAAAAATATTACACCAGGTCTTGATAAGCTGAGGGATATCAAGCCAACAGGGGCGTGGCCACGGATTTTTGACTGGGGGGCGGGGACGGATTGGCTGGCTAAAAACCAAAAAACTGGTTACCGTACGTTTTTAGGCTTATGCAGTATGTACTACTTGTAACGCATACACATGTTCTTCCCGCGTGGAGGCGTCACAATATCTCTTTTTTACTTGTATGAATTGGCGGCGCGAAGCGCCGCTAAAATTAGCAAAAACGCTTGGCAAAACAGCACCAAAAACAGATCAATTTTGCATCTTGTATAATAAGTTTGATACCAGGAGGCAGGATAGCTAAGGTCTTGTCACCAAGTCAAGCAGCCCTGCCTCTAAAAAAATCGTGTGATCCTCTGTCAACCGTACAGCTTATTTCCAAGAAGTTGGAAACTTTGTGCAGTGTACCTAGCTGCAGGACTGCGGGGTCGGATTCGACTTCGGTCGTAGTCGACCGTTTTGGTCGGGGTCGGAGTTGGAGTCACTGAAATCGTAACGGACCTCGACTCTGAAGTCGGAGTCAACGTACTCTGGTTTTAAGTCATGCTCTTTGCTGGTTAGTCGAAATATCTCAAGCCCGTTTGCGTCCAGTCGCATGTTACACGGCACACGTGGATGTCGATGTAGAAGATTTAACAGTTTCCGAGGATTTCCGCCGCAAATGTTGCCGGCGGCTCGGTATGTGTGAGAAAGTGGACTGTATTTTAAACGTCAGCCAAAGAAGGTAAAAAATACCCGTGTGTCGGTTCTCCTTGTTATATCCCTTAACGGAAAGAATGTATACAAAATAGGTCTGTATTGCCTTTGACCTCGGGCATTCCAAAGTGCAATAAGCTCAATTGCGGGCAAACAAACATGCGGGCAAAGCGAGCGAGCAATAATAAAACCAGTAAAACGCCTTTTGGGCGAAGAACGAGCGAGCGAGATAGTGAGCCCTGCACGTGCGGAAGGGCGAGAGGGTGCTTCCAACGGGCTTGCGCAAAGCACCCTTCTAACTGGTCGCTAGCGGTGTGCCAAATTTGAACGCAATCGGCCCAGCCGTTCCCAAGATCTGGAAGCGGCATTCTGCACGTGCGCACGTGCAAACGGGGTCCAAAGTTACTTTTGCACGGCACCCTACTAACTGGTCCCCAACCGTGTACCAAATTTGAGCGCAATCGGCCCAGCCGTTCTCGAGATCTGGAAACGCCCCCTGCACGTGCGCACGTGCAGTAGCACCCTAACCGTAACACATGGGAATGCATTGCCTGGTGGGTGCCTACCTGTATGCCAAGTTTCAGCGAAATCGCCCCAGTAATTACCGAGTTACTGAAATGGGAACAAATTTGGCACCTCTTATTGTTGTATTTTGCACGTGCACTGGGGGTGACCCACATGCATCGAGAGTATCCCATTTTGGGTAGAAGGGATGCTGCTGCCCTACAAAAATTACCGCAAGTCAATCGCCCAAGCGGCTGCTGAGATATGAGCCTCTCAAAATCACTACTTTTGCAAAACAGCTTGAACACCCTTGACTTTTCACGTGGCACGTGCCACGACGGTCACTGAGATGTATCAAAAGTAGTCAATTACGGGGTAGAAGGGATGGGGCTACCCAACAAAAAAGACCGCAGGCCAATCGGTCCAGCGGTTGCTGAGATATAAGCCTCTCAAAAGCGTTACAGGCCGGGCCGGGCCGGGCCGCTCATACTGAGATTTTTCCGTTATATTGAAAAGACTCACTTCGCTCGCTGCGCTCGCTCGCTCGTAATTAACGGTAAAATAACGACAGATGCTTAAAAACCTGGAGCGATATCCCAGGTTTTTAAAGGCAGAGGATAGCAGCCTTCATGGTACAAAACACCAATTCAGCCGTAACCTATCAGGTGGGTAGCGGTCGGGGATCGGCGGGAGGTGGTGTCTGAGTCAGTACTGAAAACTAACTGACGCACCGTCCGGCGGGAGACCCTGACCTCGGCTCGGTCATCACGTGACAGCACACTCGTTTCACATACGCGGGCACCCGCACCGGTGGCCGCGTGGAGCGGCCGCGCGAGCCGTGCTCAAAGTACCGGTGCACCCACCATAGCGCTGAGCGAAGCCACGACCGCCGGACGGACAGCGTTACATAACCGCAACATTCTCCCCACCCGAAAATCGCAGATTTCCTGCGATTTTCGAACTTCCTAAAAATAACATAAAGGCACTTCGCTCAAAGCGGAGAACATTCGAACACACCTCGCGCACCATTGTCCGGTACCAGTCGATCTCTCGCGACGCTCACTCGACTGTGCCTGATTAGGTCTCAGAATGACCAAACGCAAGCAGTCGCGCAGCACCAGTGCCGGCTGGTGATCGTGCCACCACTCAGCCTCGGTGGGAGCCTCGAGCTGCACCGATGGAGGCGTCTAGTGGACGACGGATGGCCGGCGAGCGGTGCAGATGGCGGCCGAATCACTTAGCTCAGGCCTCACCATCTCAGCAGCCCGGCACCGGAGCCAGCGAGCGACCTCCTCATGCTCCGACCGGGAAAGGAAATGAGGCAACTCTGTCGACAAAATTTGACAAAATGTGAGCGATATACCAATGCATAAACTGGTTGCAACAAGGGCAACAAATGGGGACACATAAACAATGAACTGGTTCACGGATGGTTCGCAATAATTACTTTAGTGTTTCACTTGGTGATGAGCAAACCAATGTAGGGGATATCATGGGGTTCAGCACTCGTGGCACATGCCATCTGAAGGGCCTGTAGAGCAGTGGCAGAATCTCCTCTTTGGGTACTGCACACCCTCGAGACTCCACGGCCAGCTTGTCGAGCAGCACGTCATTCTCCTTGGCTGGGATGACGTTCGTTGCAGAGTCATCGGCGGCGGTGGAGGCTGGGGAGGCTGTAGACGGCACTGGCGCTTCGGTGGCCGCACAGCTTCACTGACCGCCATCAGGTTACCGGCAGGCTGCGGCCTGATGACCTCCCCACCATGCAGACGTGATGCCTTTGCCGGTGGCCCGTCATTCGTGGCTGCCGCTCTGTGGAGGGCCTTGCGACGCCGTTTCCACGACCTGGAAGAGATTGTCGGCCCTTCGGACGGTGGCAGCTCCAGTTCCGGTGGCTGCATCACCGGTTGTGGTTCCTGAGAAGGGGCCTCATCAGTTGGCGGGCTTCGGAGTGTGTCCAGATCACACTTTTGCTTCTGCTGGAGACCTTGCTGTGATGGACGCTGTGGTTCTTTGGCTTGCTCTTGGAATCCGGCACACTCGAATGTACCGGAGCCGATTACCGGGAGATCCGGTTCCTCGGCCACTGAGCTGCTGGTGTATGTCGCGTTGGATCATCCATCCAGCGGCACTCTCATCGTCCGATCATTATTTGGACCGTGTCCTTCGGCAAGTTCTGCCTGTAGATAGGGTTGTTTGATGCTCTGGATGCTGTAGCGATGCTTTGGCTGATGTTGTAGACCGTTCCTGACCTCTGTGTCAGTGAAGCGGTTGCCGTCCTGTTGACCCGGATCCTGGCCCAGCTGTCCAGCAGGCGGTGCTGCGACAGGCTGTCCTCCAGTCTGATGATGGGCGGTGCCCGATGTTGGGGTGGGCTCTGGAGCCACTGCTGGTGTCTGGTCGCGATGAAGTGATGTGTGATGAGGGCCGTAACACAGTATGCACGTGCCGCTCCTACAGTCTTGGACGTAATGTCGACCCAGATAGATTAGTAACCTTTTGCTCATTACTAATGTAAGCCAAAAACAAATCCAAAATATATTTTCGGTGCTGGACCTTCTTCAGTGGAATGACAAAAACACGAAAGAGTGACACATTTTAAATCATGATAAGTAAGTACGCACTCGCAACGCTAATAAAGCTACTTCCGAGAAAACGCATCACATTCATATGAAACATCCAGATTTTTGAAGGCATCAAACATAAGACATTAGATACTGGAAAACTTTGGACAGCATAATATCAAATCGCTATGATATATGGTACATACATATGTATCACGTACAGATCTAAATGAGCGATATCAGTATGTAGCAGACACACGGTACCTAACAAGTAAAGATCATTCACATACGTTAGCATCAAACACTTCGTAAATGGTGTGTAGTGCATACAAAATACAGACACGTACTCTTCAATGGGCCTAACATAAAGAGTGGGCCCTGTGTGTGTGTTCAAGTGTAAATAAATATGTTCAAGTTCATGCCTGTTTGCGCAACTGAATGTGTTTGTGTGTGTGGGGGGGGGGGGTGCAAGTGTATAGGTGGGTGTGGGTGTGGGTGTGTATGTGTGTGAAGGTGGCATTTACTATGTACTCATAGTTCAGAGTAGGGCACAGGTTTGATCAGCGTCCAAGATGATGTCATAATGTTGAGCGCCGGTTTGCGATTGCGAATTTCTAAGGATTCAGTGATCTTTAGCTCTGCCATGTCTTTGCAGACCTGGAGAATCGAAATGGAAAGGGCGCCTTCCGTCACTTGAACGTTTGGGTGCGCTCGGGTGAAATGCTCTCCAAATGGTGTGTTTTTAGTTTTGTTTTTTGCATCTCGGAGATGTTCGTTAAATCGAAGTCTCACACTACGCTTGCTTTCCCCGATGTAGAAAGTCTCTGTGTTACACAGTAGGCATGTTACCATGTACACAGCGTTCCTAGTGTGACATTTTCCCTTTACTCCTGACATACAGCATTGACACTTTTTGTTGCCTGATGGGCATGGTGGGCTCTCCAGGGCTGAGTTCGTCAACTTTTCAGCCAGGGTTGGGCCGCTTTTCCAAGCTTTGCGCACCGGGAGTTTTGAGCGCTTAACTATGCTGTTAATTTTGTTTGACAGACTGTCATCAACATAGGGGAGACTTATGTAGGTAGTGTCACTTTTGGCAGAGGGTTGTTGATGTCCCTGATCTTCTTTTTTCCTACGGTTACGAGTTTTGACTGTGAATTTTGTCTTTCTTATCAGCTTAGTAGGATAACCGTTTGACATGAATAGGGCTTCGATTTTGTTCATTCCCCTTTCTTGAGCTGCGACGGAGCTTCCCAAGCGCTTAGCTCTCAGAAGTTGTGCGTATAGCACTGATCTTTTGGTTTGGAACGGGTGGGCTGAATCAAATGGGAGGATGATCGGAGCGGCCATGGGTTTGATGAATAGTTCTGTGGTGAGGGAGCCATTATCTTCCAAGCGGATCAAGGTGTCCAAAAATGGGATTTGACGAGTGTTTGAATGGTCGCTACGTTCTATGGAGAATTTCAAAGCGGGGTGGAAGCTGTTCAATTGCTCGAAAAACTTGTCTAGGGAGTCAGAACCGTAAGTCCAGATGCCAAAGATATCGTCAATGTATCTCAAATATAGGGTGGGTCGGAGATCAAAAGAAGAGAGCATCAAGGATTCCACTGCGTGCATGAAGATGATAGCTAATGGCGGAGCTATACGACTTCCCATGGCAATCCCGTTTGATTGTTTGTAGTAGTGTTGTCCAAATCTAACAAAATTGTTGGTAAGGCAGTGAGTGAGCAGGGATTCGATGGTCTCTAAATCTAGGCCTAGGAGGTCTATCTGGTTACGATGTTTGGCGAGAAGGTTGAGAACAGAGTCTATGGCTTCGCCGATAGGAATGTTCCCGTATAAGTTGGTGACGTCGACCGAGAAGAGAATGGCTCCTGGTGGCACCCCTTTAGGATAGGCACCTTTAAGTCGGTCTAGAAAGTCATATGTGTTTTTGAGGTGCGCGGGGACGAAGGCCAAAAGTTGGGAGATAATTCTTTCTAAGAACCACGTCAGCTTATCTAACGGGTCTCCACAGGCTGAGACAATAGGCCGAAGAGGAATATCAGGCTTATGACTTTTCGGCAGGCCATATAGCTCTGCCGTTCTACTCGAGGTCGGTTTGATAGCGCTAATGACTTTGTCTGGAATCTTGCCACCCAGATTCTGTGAGATGATCTTTTTAGTAGTGGCTTCAAGTCGCGGTGTCGGATTTTTAGGAACCTGTTCGTACTGAGATGTAATAGCATTTGCTTTGGCGATATATTCACCTTTTTTCATCAAAACAAAACCTTTACACTTATCTGATCGTTTGACTATCAAGTCTGGGTCATTCCGAATGTCTTTCAGTGCGTCTAGGTCAGCTCTAGTATGGTTTGCATGTTTGTTGGTCTGATGATTGGTGAAGCTTTTCATGATGTTTTGCTTGAGTGATCGTAGTGATTGTTCTGTCAGTGTGTCTGCGGGGGGTGCCATTCTGGTGTCGGTGTCATTGAATCTGGGTGTCATGTTCACCCAGACACCAGAACACCACCCACCAGAACATGACGCTCACTCACTACGATCACTCAAGCAAAACATCATGAAAAGCTTCACCAATCATCAGACCAACAAACATGCAAACCATACTAGAGCTGACCTAGACGCACTGAAAGACATTCGGAATGACCCAGACTTGATAGTCAAACGATCAGATAAGTGTAAAGGTTTTGTTTTGATGAAAAAAGGTGAATATATCGCCAAAGCAAATGCTATTACATCTCAGTACGAACAGGTTCCTAAAAATCCGACACCGCGACTTGAAGCCACTACTAAAAAGATCATCTCACAGAATCTGGGTGGCAAGATTCCAGACAAAGTCATTAGCGCTATCAAACCGACCTCGAGTAGAACGGCAGAGCTATATGGCCTGCCGAAAAGTCATAAGCCTGATATTCCTCTTCGGCCTATTGTCTCAGCCTGTGGAGACCCGTTAGATAAGCTGACGTGGTTCTTAGAAAGAATTATCTCCCAACTTTTGGCCTTCGTCCCCGCGCACCTCAAAAACACATATGACTTTCTAGACCGACTTAAAGGTGCCTATCCTAAAGGGGTGCCACCAGGAGCCATTCTCTTCTCGGTCGACGTCACCAACTTATACGGGAACATTCCTATCGGCGAAGCCATAGACTCTGTTCTCAACCTTCTCGCCAAACATCGTAACCAGATAGACCTCCTAGGCCTAGATTTAGAGACCATCGAATCCCTGCTCACTCACTGCCTTACCAACAATTTTGTTAGATTTGGACAACACTACTACAAACAATCAAACGGGATTGCCATGGGAAGTCGTATAGCTCCGCCATTAGCTATCATCTTCATGCACGCAGTGGAATCCTTGATGCTCTCTTCTTTTGATCTCCGACCCACCCTATATTTGAGATACATTGACGATATCTTTGGCATCTGGACTTACGGTTCTGACTCCCTAGACAAGTTTTTCGAGCAATTGAACAGCTTCCACCCCGCTTTGAAATTCTCCATAGAACGTAGCGACCATTCAAACACTCGTCAAATCCCATTTTTGGACACCTTGATCCGCTTGGAAGATAATGGCTCCCTCACCACAGAACTATTCATCAAACCCATGGCCGCTCCGATCATCCTCCCATTTGATTCAGCCCACCCGTTCCAAACCAAAAGATCAGTGCTATACGCACAACTTCTGAGAGCTAAGCGCTTGGGAAGCTCCGTCGCAGCTCAAGAAAGGGGAATGAACAAAATCGAAGCCCTATTCATGTCAAACGGTTATCCTACTAAGCTGATAAGAAAGACAAAATTCACAGTCAAAACTCGTAACCGTAGGAAAAAAGAAGATCAGGGACATCAACAATAGGGTGTGTCGACAGAGGGGTTTTTCTCACAGATTCGCGTTAGACAAAGATATAAATTGGCGGGAGCATGCCAAAACACTAGCCCTGCAGTTGGTTTTGCGTAAAAATGCGATTTGACGAGGCTCGGGCAGGTCGAAGTTACAGCGAAAAAGTCGCAGTCGACGGTGCTGCCACCTACATTGCCAATAACGGGCACTATCATATCGTGATAATTGGGGTAGTTTCAAATGAGAAATGACTTCTATTTTTGTTCAAACTGCTTAAGAAGAAATAAAACAATTCGGAAACATACATTTTTCCCAAGTATCGCGTTCCATTTTTTCCTGTTGAGTTGTTAGGAAAGTGGTAAATTTCAAGGTTGACGGCTAAAAAACGAAACAGGAGAACAGAGCAGGAATCACCAAGACGTGTGCCGCGCCGATGCTGTAGCCTGTAGTTGGCCTGTAGATAAGGGTTGAGCAACAGAACCAGCATGCCTAACGATTTTAATAAGTGAAGGATTTTTTTCTCTAAATGAAAGACTATTAGCTCAGGCAAGCGTTCTAATATAGGTATCGACAGGGTTGCGGTAAAAGGTACAATCGATGGCACATTACAACTATTCTGAGTTGGGAAACAACACTCTGATACCTACCACCAACAACCTCACTATCTTCTATATGGGAGCTATATCATCTGATTCCAGCGCCCTGAAAACAAACAGGTTATCACCAAAAATCTCTGTATTAGCGCCTACCGACATATGCTGAATGACGCTATCAATACCCGACATTTGTCAAAGGTGATTCGCCACACAGCCCGCCGGCGTCTGAGGGGTTGAATCAGTGAGCCAGATTGCCAGCGACTCACCGCTGAACTACCGGGCGTAACAAAACGGACGATGCGACATGACTCAGATCATCACAGACGCGACGGTAAGCCGCCAACAGCTCCTCTGATGTATGCTATAAAAAATGTTGGCCAAAATTTAAGATCGATGTTATCTAGTGAATATTTGGGTTTTCGGTTTTTCTAATCCCCTCTATTTCGCGTATTGCTTGAAAAAAGCTGGAGGTTTCATTTTATTTTCACCGATGTCAAGTGATTTTAGTTCAAAAGATTGGTGGTGCTGCTACTGGCAACATTATTACCGCATTATAACCGTTCTTTAGTCACCGTGTCAATAATATTGACACAGTCAATGACCACCGACTCTCACTGAATGTGTCTTCCTGTTCCGCAGGAAGCTGAGCTGTGACTGACTGGCCACTGCGTGTCATCAGTTCGGCCAGTAGTGGCGGAATACCTTCAAAAGGGGGGCACTGCCGACTTTTGGTCCCATTCTTTCCATGCAACGCCCATAGGGCTAATGTTAAAATGCCAAAATCAAAGGGGGCACGGTGCCGCGGTGCCCTTCCCGTTCCGCCGCCTATGAGTTCGGCTTGACAAGGGAACCGCGAGATGGCAGATAGCGATATTACGTATCTGAACGAGGGTTCCGCACGAGCTCAGATGGCCTTCGGTTACATTTGTCGTTGCGTCTGTGATGATCTCTGAGTCATGTCGCATCGTCCGTTTTGTTACGCCCGGTAGTTCAGCGGTGAGTCGCTGGCAATCTGGCTCACTGATTCAACCCCTCAGACGCCGGCGGGCTGTGTGGCGAATCACCTTTTACAAATGTCGGGTATTGATAGCGTCACAGCATATGTCGGTAGGCGCTAATACAGAGATTTTTGGTGATAACCTGTTTGTTTTCAGGGCGCTGGAATCAGATGATATAGCTCCCATATAGAAGATAGTGAGGTTGTTGATGGTAGGTATCGAGCGTTGTTTCCCAACTCAGAATAATTGTAATGTGCCATCGATTGTACCTTTTACCGCAACCCTGTCGATACCTATATTAGAACGCTTGCCTGAGCTAATAGTCTTTCATTTAGAGAAAAAAGTCCTTCACTTATTAAAATCATTAGGCATGCTGGTTCTGTTGCTCACCCCTTATCTACAGGCTACAGCATCGGCGCGGCACACGTCTTGGTGATTCCTGCTCTGTTCCTCCTGTTTCGTTTTTTAGCCGTCAACCTTGAAATTTACCACTTTCCTAACAACTCAACAGGAAAAAATGGAACGCAAACCTTGGGAAAAATGTATGTTTCCGAATTGTTTTATTTCTTCTTAAGCAGTTTGAACAAAAATAGAAGTCATTTCTCATTTGAAACTACCCCAATTATCACGATATGATAGTGCCCGTTATTGGCAATGTAGGTGGCAGCACCGTCGACTGCGACTTTTTCGCTGTAACTTCGACCTGCCCGAGCCTCGTCAAATCGCATTTTTACGCAAAACCAACTGCAGGGCTAGTGTTTTGGCATGCTCGCGCCAATTTATATCTTTGTCTAACGCGAATCTGCGACTATCGACACACCCTAATCAACAACCCTCTGCCAAAAGTGACACTACCTACATAAGTCTCCCCTATGTTGATGACAGTCTGTCAAACAAAATTAACAGCATAGTTAAGCGCTCAAAACTCCCGGTGCGCAAAGCTTGGAAAAGCGGCCCAACCCTGGCTGAAAAGTTGACGAACTCAGCCCTGGAGAGCCCACCATGCCCATCAGGCAACAAAAAGTGTCAATGCTGTATGTCAGGAGTAAAGGGAAAATGTCACACTAGGAACGCTGTGTACATGGTAACATGCCTACTGTGTAACACAGAGACTTTCTACATCGGGGAAAGCAAGCGTAGTGTGAGACTTCGATTTAACGAACATCTCCGAGATGCAAAAAACAAAACTAAAAACACACCATTTGGAGAGCATTTCACCCGAGCGCACCCAAACGTTCAAGTGACGGAAGGCGCCCTTTCCATTTCAATTCTCCAGGTCTGCAAAGACATGGCAGAGCTAAAGATCACTGAATCCTTAGAAATTCGCAATCGCAAACCGGCGCTCAACATTATGACATCATCTTGGACGCTGATCAAACCTGTGCCCTACTCTGAACTATGAGTACATAGTAAATGCCACCTTCACACACATACACACCCACACCCACACCCACCTATACACTTGCACCCCCCCCCACACACACACACAAACACATTCAGTTGCGCAAACAGGCATGAACTTGAACATATTTATTTACACTTGAACACACACACAGGGCCCACTCTTTATATTAGGCCCATTGAAGAGTACGTGTCTGTATTTTGTATGCACTACACACCATTTACGAAGTGTTTGATGCTAACGTATGTGAATGATCTTTACTTGTTAGGTACCGTGTGTCTGCTACATACTGATATCGCTCATTTAGATCTGTACGTGATACATATGTATGTACCATATATCATAGCGATTTGATATTATGCTGTCCAAAGTTTTCCAGTATCTAATGTCTTATGTTTGATGCCTTCAAAAATCTGGATGTTTCATATGAATGTGATGCGTTTTCTCGGAAGTAGCTTTATTAGCGTTGCGAGTGCGTACTTACTTATCATGATTTAAAAATTTAAAATGTGTCACTCTTTCGTGTTTTTGTCATTCCACTGAAGAAGGTCCAGCACCGAAAATATATTTTGGATTTGTTTTTGGCTTACATTAGTTATGAGCAAAAGGTTACTAATCCATCTGATTTCCATTATAATCATAATCATGCTCAAAAAAACGTTTCACACCATTCAATCGACCCAGATACTTGAAACATGCTCCTGATTTCTTGACGATCTTCCACCGATCATCGACGGTCATCTCTTGGTATCGCGCACATCTGTCCAGACGATGTTGGTTGATCTTGCTTGCAGACTGTGCATACCCATGATCTTGACGGTTGCCCATGCAAGCCAACTCTCGAGCCTTGGTCGTCATGCATGCAAAGTAACAGACATAACGAAGTCGTCCTATGTAGGCTGCGCATCGGCCATACGTATGCCACACATGGTCATCTCCTCCGCGGAGAAGAGCAGCCCACCTGTCGCAGGTGTACCGTGCCTCTCACTGTCTCTCACGTGCTTTTATCTTGTCCTCTCGCTGAACCGAACCGGACACGCTACCTCGGGTGCATCGCTCCGTGTACCACTATACGCCGCCTACTGGGTGACGAGTTACCCTGGGTTTTATCCGGCAATATTTGTTTCCTTTATCAGTTCGATCAACTTCCAAGTGATTTACTCGACCCATAGGCGCGGGAGCCGGGGGGAAGTGAGGGCAGCTTGCCCCCCCCCCCCGAACTCTGGGGCCGTGGGGGCGGTGCCCCCACAGCTTTGAGACGGAATACCACATTTTTTTTGCAAATGTTTTCCTTTTTGTTGAAAAAGCCAAGGAATGAAAATAAGTGGCCTAAAACCGGTGAGAAAACTAGATTTGGGGGTACCCTAGGTTTATCTCTATTATGGTGTGCCCCCCAGTCTGAAAGTAGTTCCCGCGCCCCTGACTCGATCTGACCTCAATCCAACTAGTCCTTTCTAGTCCTTACATCTAGTCAGTTGTCTAGGACGACACTTTTGCGCTGTTTTATCTTACCTTGCTCTTTTATATCGAGTCTTAAAACGACGTTATGGGCGCAAAATGACCTAAGTAGTCGGCGCGCCCTAAAGCCCCAATTAAAAAACAAAAATATTACACCAGTTTGCACTCAGGGGCATTCCACGATAGATCGTACCAGGCCCGTCACCCTCATCCCTCAGATTTGAATAAAATTCGGTCCTAGGGGTAATCATAGGCCCAAAAGATGCTATCCCAAAGGGGGGAATAGAGTGGCAAGTTTTGCAAGTACCGCCTACTTTTGCAAGTACCAAGCAAGTACCAAGACTATTATAAGTACCAAACAAGTACCAAGTACTTTTGAAATACCACGCAAGTACCAAGTACTTATGCAAATACCAAGCAAGTACCAAGTACTTTGGCAAGTACCGAGTACTTTTGCAAGTACCAAGCAAGTACCAAGTACTTTTGCAAGTTCAGCAAGTTTTTCGCAAATATCGAAGCTTCTAGACGTCCGATCATCACGGGACGAACACCAATCGGTCCCAAATTTTCTCCTTAATTATTTTATGGCCAACGCGACGCGTAGCGAGCCAAGATATCTTGTATGATTCAATTTGAATATCTGCTATTTCATTTCAAAACGACCATAGGCCAATTTTCATTGGCCAATTTCATAGGCCACTCTTTAAATAATTCATGGGGATATTTTTACGGGGGACGTCCCCCCCGGATTCCTCGACTGGGGGGACGCGTCCCCCCATCCCCCCGGTTTCGACGCCCATGCAAGCCAGCTCTCGAGCCTTGGTCGTCATGCATGCAAAGTAACAGACATAACGAAGTCGTCCTATGTAGGCTGCGCATCGGCCATACGTATGCCACACATGGTCATCTCCTCCGCGGAGAAGAGCAGCCCACCTGTCGCAGGTGTACCGTGCCTCCCACTGTCTCTCACGTGCTTTTATCTTGTCCTCTCGCTGAACCGAACCGGACACGCTACCTCGGGTGCATCGCTCCGTGTACCACTATACGCCGCCTACTGGGTGACGAGTCACTCTGGGTTTTATCCGGCAATATTTGTTTCCTTTATCAGTTCGATCAACTTCCAAGTGATTTACTCGACCCATAGGCGCGGGAGCCGGGGGGAAGTGAGGGCAGCTTGCCCCCCCCCCCCGAACTCTGGGGCCGTGGGGGCGGTGCCCCCACAGCTTTGAGACGGAATACCACATTTATTTGCAAATGTTTTCTTTTTTGTTGAAAAAGCCAAGGAATGAAAATAAGTGGCCTAAAACCGGTGAGAAAACTAGATTTGGGGTACCCTAGGTTTATCTCTATTATGGTGTGCCCCCCAGTCTGAAAGTAGCTCCCGCGCCCCTGACTCGACCTGACCTCAATCCAACTAGTCCTTTCTAGTCCTTACATCTAGTCAGTTGTCTAGGACGACACTTTTGCGCTGTCTTATCTTACCTTGCTCTTTTATATCGAGTCTTAAAACGACGTTATGGGCGCAAAATGACCTAAGTAGTCGGCGCGCCCTAAAGCCCCAATTAAAAAACAAAAATATTACACCAGTTTGCACTCAGGGGCATTCCACGATAGATCGTACCAGGCCCGTCACCCTCATCCCTCAGATTTGAATAAAATTCGGTCCTAGGGGTAATCATAGGCCCAAAAGATGCCTGTCAAAATATCAGACATCTCAGATGAAAACTTTTTGAGTTATATTGCAAAACACTTTTTTAACTTCGGATTGTAAGGATGAGTTTGAAGGGCTATAACTCAAGAACGAGTTAACCCGCGCCCCACTGGGGTCTGTGTATAACACGCCCTACTGGGGGGGGGGCTATTCATAGCCCCCCCTCCTAGCTCCGAAACTACTGGGCCGATCGTCAAAATTCAAACGGCGTCTGATAGCCCCGGAAAAACTGTCGACCGAAACCTAATTTCATTGACCTCGAGGTCACCGATGACGTCACAGGTCAGGTCAAAGTAAAAATTATTAGCATTTTGGCTTATTCACATTTTGGGCTCTGGCCGCCGTCTTACAAGTCAGATCAGGCTCATTTTTGGTTTCCATACTCGTGAACAGATGCTCTAGATACCTTGAGGGTACCAAATTTGTACTTTGATTTTCAGGTCAGGGTCAGGTCATCACAGGTCACGGAAATATTATATCATGCGTCGGTCACGTGACACATGTTTTATGGTCCATTTGGGTCATAGACTTCGAAGTTGATGTCGTCTGTGTCATTCGAGGTCATTTTGAGTCGAATTTAGCTCAGGTCAGGTCACTTTCAGGTCAAAAAAGGTCAAATCTTGAAGTTAAAATTTTTCAATAAAAAAGGTGTCTATTGGATGCAGTTTGAGCTCAGGAACACGATGGTGCCATTTATATTGGTGTACGATGTCAAATACGTACTGAAAAAATGATTTGAAAAATTAATAATTGTGAATTTTTTGCAATAATGCGTATAACTTGGCCATTTTTGAAGATATTTAGCTGAAACTTGCTAGAGTTAGTCATAATCATGCATTCTGTCACATATATTCCGGTTTTTTCGAAAAGTCAAAAACTTTTTGAAAAAAAATATAAAAGTATAAATTTTGAATATTATTATAAAAAATTTTCGAAATTTTCAAAATTTTGAAAATCCGAGATAGCAGTTTGATAGCGCAGTCAATTCTGAGTCCATTCATGCAAAGAAATTGGATCTAGCTTAAAAACTGAGCTCTTGGGAGCGATTGCCGTGGTTCAATGTTTTGCGTCGAAATCGGACGAACATGACGTCACTCTGACGTCATTTCCGGCCGACCTATGGTAGCTACGAAGTTCAAATTTTGACACAAGGTGTCAAATTGATGCAGCCGAAGGTACTGAAAGTTTAGCGCCGATCCGTCAAGCGGTTTGGAAGCTATTGGAGAAAAACGGGAGGGGGGGGCTATAAATAGCCCCCCCCCCCAATGGGGCGCGGGTTAAGCAAGCGACAAACAGTAAACAGCACTAATTTTTCGATGAATGAAAGATTAACCCGCGTCCCGTCGGGGTCTGCCGAGCAACGTGCCCTGTTGGGGGGGGGGGGGGAAATTTGCCTCCCCCAAGATCTCGAGAATCACGCAACATAGCGACAAGCAGCAAACTGTGTTGGATTGTCCCAACAGGGAACTGCCTAGTGCCATGTGACCCAATTTCATTGACCGAGGTCAAACTAATGACGTCACAGGTCAGATCAAATGTCGAATATTCACCGTTTACAGGCGTTTAAAGAAATGCGTTTTGAAATCAAGTAAAATGCATTTCATTGAAAATTATCGATGGGGAATTGTTTGTCAAACACATATTTTGCTATTTTAGGTCACTGATCAGGTGACCTGATCATGTGACTGGTCAAGTCACAGAGGGTTACAATATGAAAATATCATGTGATGCATGTTTTATGGTCCATTTTATATGCTAAATGCGATTATGTGGGTCAGGCAGGCTTTGGGGCCAGTTAAATTATGTTCGGGTGAAGGTCAGGTCAAGGTCAGGTAAAATTAGGTCAAATTTCAAAGTTGATATTGTGACATACAATGGGTATCGATTCGATGCAGCTCGTCACGAGGAGTTAAATGGATGTCTTTGTGTTGCGCTACGTGGTCTAGAATTGCTAAAGTGAGTTCAGAAATTTTACGTCATCAATTTTGAACAGTCTGTTCGCTATAACTTGGCTAGAAAAGGAGGTATGGATCTAAAATTTGTTATGTAGATAGAAGAGTGCAGGGACTATCACATTTATTCCGATGTTTTCGAAATTAGAAATACTTTGGGATTTTTTGTTTTCTAAAAAAGTCAACTTTAATAATTTGGGGGGGGGGGGGGGCAACATTCAAAAATTTTGAAAATCCGAGATATCAGTTTTGTAGCGCCTTATTTTCTCTACATGACCATGCATAAAAACTTTGAAATGGCTTGGTAACTGTACCTTTTGTGAGCGTTTCAAGAGTTCATGTTTGTTATTCATTTTCGCTCGAACATGACCTCAGTTTGACCTCAATAACTTCTGACTTAAGGTGACCTAAGACTTGACATTTTGTGTGAAGGTGTCAAATTGATGCCCGGGAAGGTATTGAACATTTGGTGGCGCTGCGCACGGCTGTTTTCTTGCTATTCAGGAAAAACCACAAGGGGTGGGGAACAAGCCTAACGGGGTTTGAAAATTTCAAAGATTTTTTTTTAAGAAAATTTCGTCATCTTTTTTTTAATTGCCTTTAGCGGTCGTTACGACCAATTCTGTGGTGTTATTAGTTTTTCAAAATAAATTTCTGGCAATTGCGAATCGACATGCAAAAAACTAGAAAGGTGTTCTTTCTATAACCCTCGCCCGCACATGGGGGGGGGGGGGGAGAAAGGTTGCCACCCCAGGTAGTTTTTCTGCTCTGCACTCAAAATTTTTAGAGTTAAAAGCCTGATTTTTCGTATAGCTGCTTCTCTATCCTTTCTTGATGTCCACTGGAAATTTCAAGTTTCTGTGGTTTTTTGTTTCGAAGATATGACCTTGTATTTCAGGTCATGCCATGACCCAAATTACCAATTTTCAACATCTTGCGTTGGCTATCGGCCATGTGAGCTTTTGACACCTTGATTTCGTCCTTTTTTGCCAGTCTTACTTCCCCCCACCTATCATGGAACATGTCGTTCGACGATGTACAGATGTCAAGGTCAGGGTCAAGGTCAACCGAGTTCATCTAAAATAATTGCGTTTTAGGCAAGCTGAATTAACTTTTCGTGAAGTTTTTTGGCTGCATTTTTGGTACAAGCTTCTCAGATCATGATTTCATGTAATATGGACACATAAACAATCGGTGCACACATCAGCATACGCACACACACACACACACACGCACACGCACCCCCACACGCACACGCACAAGCACAAGCACCTAAACTGATACATACACATTGCACAAGCACACCGACACATGCATATACGCACACAGTCACAAACACAACCCAGTACAAACAGAAATGCCCACACATACATAAATGCAATCATTCCGTTTCTTTAACAGTGTAGGTTATGTTCTCTGTTTGAAAACTTGTTTGTTTGGTTGCTCCTTGCTCACTTAGGTTACTGTTTGTTGTGTTTGAACGGAAGACTGTTGAACGTTACTGTGTTTGAACGCCGGCCTGTGGCGGAGCCCTAAGCTTGTCGAGCATTGGGCCCCCGCCCCTATGACCCATCCGGGCAACCTGGGTACCGGTCCCACTTGAAAGGGACCGGTGGGCGCCCGGGCGGGCGGAGCGCCGGCCTGTCGGGTCGGGTCGGCGCTCCACTCGCCCGGGCGGTGGTTAGGGGGCACCCCCGGGAAAGATGTTTTTCCGGGGGTGCGGGCGGGGGCTCGCGGCCCGTTAAAAAAATTGCGTCGCCTAGGCAGCTTTGAAAGGACACACACGGCACTTATGTTGTGCTTGCGCTCCTGATGCGTATAAAGTAAAAGAACCGTGCCAGCTCCATGCCTAATGTGCGCTTACTTATTATGTGTGTATTACTTCCTAGATGTTGAAATAAATGAAGGAGAGAGAAAAAAAGAAGCGTTTGTTCGAAGCATTTGCGAATAGTAGGTTTATGGGTTGATGGTCCTATAACTGTTGCCAAAAATTTACTATTTATATATTCCGTGACCGTGTCTTATAGAAAATTCATACACTGTGAAGCATCAGCGAAATTCATAGACCATTACAGATGGCAGGAGTGTCGTTTGTACAGAGGTCGCTGATGGGCAGGGTCACCGCCGCTCCTGGTAGGCGGATGACCTAATGTCATGACGCATGAATTAGCCGCTATCCAGGATGAAAAAGGTTAACATTACGAGTCAATGGCACTGTGCCACAAATATTAGAGCGACAAGAAACTCTACTTGAAGTAAAAGTTTTGGCAGGTTTTGAAACGGCTAGTTCATGAACATGATTGAAATTTGTCCACGCATTCAGAAGTGATCGCGAAAAATTAGGGCCTCAAAGCCAGTGTTCGGCGCCAATAGTACCAACCTCTACTTATTTACCTTACTTTTCGATAAAAAATCGTCATTTGGGAACTGTGACGAAAAATAAGTGGCCTAAATCCGATGAGTAAACAGGATTTGAGGTACCTTATGTTTCGCCCCTTTAGCCTCTGCCCCCTCCTTTCCGCTCCAGTGAAAATCCTTAGAAGAGGCCTTGTGGAGTGAATTGCGGATCAAGCTTGACCCATGCTCCACTGCCTACATCTTAAAGGGACACTCCCACCTTAACATTAGTTTTAAGTTGAGATAGCCAAATTGGTGGCCATGGCCTGCAAATACCGGTTTGGGCACTCACAACATCGAAAAATGCTTTAATTCGAAGATATGGAATTTCAAACTTGCAGTTTTCGGATTCTAAGGGGCTAATGCATTGGAATGCCCCCTTAGAATTTGTGACGTCAGCGGAGATCTAACGATTTTTAAATCTTAGACTAAAACCATCGTTAACACGTGGTGGTATACGCTGCTTTGCGCGCAACGTCTGCCGCACTTTAAGGCTGCCAAATTATTGCTTCCAAATAAAGTCGCTAGTAACAGGGGAGATCCCAAAAAGTAAACAAAAGTAAAAGCCTAATATCTTGAAAACCAGTGAATATTTTTCGGTGAAATTTGGTAGATATTCGTTTTCGCTCTTTCTGAACCAAGGGACATCACTTTCATGCCAATTCATTAACTTTTTTGAAGGTGGGAGGGTCCCTTTAACTCGGGGCCAGAACTGGCCAGGGGTCGTAACTAAGAAACTACAGAAGATACAGACGTGTTTTTGGACTCAAACGAAACGTTGGAGACTAACGATCATTTAAAGTGCGCCGAAGTTAAGCTTGTGAGAGTTGTTTGACTTTGTTGTACATTTTCAACGTTTTCAAAAGTAAAGAGACTACAAGTTTCCGTCGCTGAAGATGCTCTGATCATTTTTGAACACGATAGTGGCCAAATGAAAACGTTTAAAAATAGTTAGTTGATGTTTCGCGTCCTGGCCAGTTTTTGGCCCGAGTTAAAACACGGTGCACTGGGGCTCCTGGATTTCCACGCCCTGCTGGTGGGGGAGCATTTGATTTCCCCTCTAATTCGGTTCCTGGCCACATAGCGCTACGCTACGAAGGCGACATTCGAAAGAGCGTCAAAAATAATGACGAAATCATTTCTATCACTTCTTTGGTCAGGTCAAATGCCAGGTCACGAGAGGTCATTGAATGCCAAATGTCGCCGGTTTTCAGGTGGAATTTCGACAATGTCTAACAAACCGGCGCATTACCCGGAAACCAATACAATT
The DNA here is from genome assembly GCF_019059575.1 of Amphibalanus amphitrite. NCBI lineage: Eukaryota > Metazoa > Arthropoda > Thecostraca > Balanomorpha > Balanidae > Amphibalanus > Amphibalanus amphitrite. Next base: position 13,263 of record NW_024882750.1, on the reverse strand, counting down.
ACAGCACCCCGGAAAAGCGCATTTCATAGCCCTATTAGCGCTGTTTCTGATAATTTCTCTCAGCTTTGACCTGGTCAATGGTTTTGCCTGCAGGGGGTAACGATTTTTTGGAATAGTATTTTCAGCAATAACGTCTGACTCAAACGTTGCACGAGCTTATTTTTACTCAGGCATCGTCTTCCTCTCGTCAAGACGCATCGAATGAAATAAAATTTGATCTTGAAATATCAACTTGAAAATTGGAACTCAGGTCAAGGTCATGACCTGACCGGAAAAAGATCATATGGCATATCAGTCGATCCGTATCGTCGAATTGAACATATCTTAGATGTTTTCACCGCTCTAGCATACATCTATGAAAAGTTATTAGCGAAAAACTGTTGGCTACCATTCGTGACCTGAGGGACAAGAAAGGGGTCATTGATGCCATTTTCCAGTTCATTGTGTCATTTTTACCCGAGTGTTAAGAATGACGTTCGTCCAAAAGAGGCGCTTTTCAATTTTCTCTCATTGACTTATAATGGAGAGGTCGCAAAAGTGACCCGACTGTAGGTCACCGATATCAAAATTCCGAGACATACATTTTGTACATAATGTTGTTCTTATCAATCGCTGAAAAGTTCAAAGTGCTCGGGCACTCGGTGTGGCTATGGCAGACATTGAAACTTTTTTATAAGGTGAGATGACTTTGTATGACTTAGCGACCTGACCTTGAGTGACCTTGGTCTGAAATTTTCATAGCATGTGCAATAATTGTGCATACAAGATGGATGCTGAGCTGTGCCAGAGGCGGCGGTGGATGTTCGCGAAAAACCACGCGGGGGGGGGGGGGTTCAAACACCCCCGCGCAGGGCGCGGGTTCATTTAGCAGCTCAGTAATTAGGTACATACGCACTGCGCACTGCGTCCGGGTTCACCGATCCATCGTCCAGGGTCGAGAAGAAACCGAGTCTAACCGCCGGCTCGGGTCTGTGTTTCAGCTCAGAATGGTCTCACCATGTGCTCGGGTCTGTGTTTCAGTTCAGAATGGTCTCACCATGTGCTCGGGTCTGTGTTTCAGTTCAGAATGGTCTGACCATGTGCTCGGGTCTGTGTTTCAGTTAAGAATGGTCTCACCATGTGCTCGAGTCTGTGTTTCAGTTCAGAATGGTCTGAACATGTGCTCGGGTCTGTGTTTCAGCTCAGAATGGTCTCACCATGTGCTCGGGTCTGTGTTTCAGTTCAGAATGGTCTCACCATGTGCTCGGGTCTGTGTTTCAGTTCAGAATGGTCTGACCATGTGCTCGGGTCTGTGTTTCAGTTAAGAATGGTCTCACCATGTGCTCGAGTCTGTGTTTCAGTTCAGAATGGTCTGAACATGTGCTCGAGTCTGTGTTTCAGTTCAGAATGGTCTGACCATGTGCTCGGGTCTGTGTTTCAGTTCAGAATGGTCTGACCATGTGCTCGAGTCTGTGTTTCAGTTCAGAATGGTCTGACCATGTGCTCGGGTCTGTGTTTCAGTTCAGAATGGTCTGACCATGTGCTCGGGTCTGTGTTTCAGTTCAGAATGGTCTGACCATGTGCTCGGGTCTGTGTTTCAGTTCATAGTCTACCGAACCTCAGTGTACTCAGCCTGTCAGGCTGCTCTAAAATCACCGATGAGGGCATCGAAGTCATAGCGGAAAACCTGAAAGGTAAGTTTGAAATAGCGTAAATGCGTATACTGAATACTGTTTGGAGTAACGGGCAATCGAAAAAATACTTCCCGATGTGACGTCACTGTAGCCCTCGGGTGAATGAAGACCGATCAATGCTTTATTGCCCGAGGCGTCGCTGATGGCAATAATGCTTACTCTTCACCTGAGGGCTACAGAGACGTCACAGAGGGCAATGGTGTTTGCTTATTGCCCGCTACCCCATACAGTATTCATTTTATTACACGGCCCACCCCGGCTCGTGGTTACCTATTCGCGCTAACTTTATTTATCATCTTTTAACTATACGACAAAACGTGTCAGCATAATAATACACAATTTGTTTGAATCTCATTGGATGAAGGTATTGCATGACATAACACATTCCATGTTCCACAGCTAGAGCTACTCGTGGGTGATGTTGAAGCTGAAGTTGTAGGCGTAGAAGGTCTGATAGCCGGCTTTTCTCTGTCACCTCGGCTCGTCGGCTTCTTGTGCTCAACTGATCCTCGCCCAGCCTTCTTTGACGGACGGGATGGGGAGGTGCATAGTAACCTTGAAAGCCTCAGTACTCGAAGGAAAACACCTCCCTCACTGATGTCTCTTCCTAGTTCATTGGTGATAAACTGATTCCGTACTTCAGTGAGTGGAGACTTTTCGTTTTGTAGCCAACCCTATTTTTGCGCTTGACAGTAAGGAAAAACTCCTTTACAGTGTCGTCGAGAACAAAATTACTGTACTGCAGATATTCCAGTTTTCGGTCTTTAATTGTTAAAAATTCCTGGAATATGTCTCCAGACGATTTTATCACCTGTTTCGTACCATCAGTTCTGCGTGAAAAGAGGAGCTCATCTAATTCACGTGGTTCAAATAAATGAATACGGAGCAACTCTGTCCTAGCTGCAGATATACGTATGAACCTTCAGCAATGAAGTCCACCAACCGAATTAAGTGAAACCCATAACGTGTTTTTTTTTTAATTCTACCTAAGCCTTTTTTAAAGCGCCCGCAGAATACTGTTGCCCGTTGTCATGGTATCATTAACAAAAATAAGTCATCCTGCAGAGGGAAATTAATTGTGAAAATTGCGGTAACAGTCAACATTATTACACAATACACACCCAGTTACCATACGAGCCATGTAATTATAAATATTATTACCAGTATAACGCCTTTTGGGGCGACTAACGGAGCAAGCGAGAGGGTGGGCCTTGCACGTGCGAAATTGCTAGGGGGTACCTCCAACTGACTTGTGCACGGCACCCTACTAACCGGTCTCTAGCGATGTGCCAAATTTGAGCACAATCGGCCAAGCCGCTCTCGAGATCTGGAAGCGGCACCCTGCACGTGCGTACCTGCAAAATGGGTCCCAACTGACTTTTGCATGGCACGCAAGTCCCAACTAACCGGCCTCTAACCGCGCACCAAATTTGAGCGCAATCGGTCCACCCGTTCTCGAGATCTGAAATCGACCCCTGCACGTGCAGCAGCACCCCAATTGTGGCACATGCAAATGCATTGCCTAGTGGGTGCCTACCTACAGTACATGCCAAACTTGTACAGTATATCTAAAAAGTATGTCCCCTGGTTTGGGTCTCCCACAGGAGGCGAATCGGTAACTTGGCTGAATCCCAGTTGCGGCACCCTGCCGCCAGGGTCGCTGGCGCGCGAGCGGCCTTGACCGCTCGCATGTCATTGGCAGTTCGGTCCCTCCCCATCTATACCGAGGTGGGGAGGGGAGAAGAGGGGAAGAGAGGGGAGGGAGCGGCATCCGCTCGGCACTGGGCGATACCTGGCTGACCCCGCGCTCCCTCGCTGACCTCCGTCCTGCCCTCAGGCGAAGACCGACTTCCTCGGCCCGTAGCGGCCGAGCGGAAAACCGAGCTCGCGGGGCGCGACTCCATTGGCCCAATCTTATAAATAGAATGATGTCGTATTCACGGCATTAGATAATATTAATAGTGATACCAGCAGTGGATGTGGTAAAATACAGTCCAAAACAAACGAAAGCACACGATTGGTGCATAATGCGCCCTCCTATTCAAATAAGCCCGCCCACTTTAATAGATGGTGTAGTTTCTTAGCCCGCGCCCCGTAGGGGGCCGAAACGGCCCCCCTGTCCTTTTCCGTCGATATCTCCTAAACGGCTGCAGATATCGCCACCAAACTTTCAGGACCCCTCCGGGCATCAATTTAACACATTGTGACCAAACAATTTTCCAGAGGCTATGATAGGTTGGCCACAAATGACGTCAGAATGACGTCATGTTCTGCCATTTTCGACCGAAAAAAGACCTTCGCGAGAAGAGCTGTCAGGCCTACAGCTTTGAAGATACAGAAAAATAATCACATAAAAGGTGGAATTGACAGGGCTACACAACTGCTATCTCGGATTTTTGAAATTTTTGAGTTTCCAAAAAATCAAAAATGCAATTTTGGATATATTAGTCAAACAATCCAAAACGTTTTTTAGTTTCAACAAAACCAGAATATATGTGATAGTACCTACCGTCTTCTATCTACATACCAAATTTTAGATCGATATCTCCTTTTTTGGCGAAGTTATAGCGAAAAAACTGTTCAAAATTGATGACGTCAAATTTTCAAACTCAATTATTGGCAATTCTAGACTACGTAGGGCAAAACAAAGGCCACCATTGGACTCCCCGTGACGAGCTGCATCGAATGGATACCCATTTTATGCAAAAATATCAACTTTGAAATTTGACCTAATTTGATCTGATCTTGACCTGACCTTGACCTGACCTTCACCGGAACATAATCTAAACTGACCCCAAAGGCTGCCTGACCCACATAATCGCATTTGTCATGTAAAATGGGCCATAAAACATGTATCACACGACACTTTCATGTTGTGACCCTTATGCCCTGACCTCTGTGACCTGACCTGGTATCAGTGACCTCAGATAGCGAAGTATGTGTTTGAAGAACAATGTGCCATCGATGGTTTTCAATAACTTACCAATTTACTCGAATTCGCAACACATTTCTTGAAATGCCTGTGAACGGTGAAAATCTGACCTTTGACCTAACCTGTGACGTCATCGGTTTGACCTAGGTCAATGAAATCTGGTCACAAGGTAGTTCCCCGGTGGGGCTATCGAACGCCGTTTGAATTTTGAAAATCGGCCGGTAAATTTCCGAGATCTTAGGGGGGGGGCGAAACGCCCCCCCCCCCTACGGGTGGTAGGGTCTGCCGGTAGCCCTACGGGGCGCGGGTTAGGGCGTAAAAGATGCAAAACGCTACCGAACTTTTTTAGCTCGGCCATTGAGACCGTCAATACACAATTGACTGAAATGCATGAAAACCATTTTGCATTTAATAGCCGTTTTCTGCACCCAAACTTTAGCCAGTGACGCCCTGTCCATTCTAAAGCGTTTATAAGATTGGTCCCAGCGCCCGATTTTATATGAGGAAGTCGTTTAAAAAGCATCTTATCTCTAACCAATTTATTTATTATGGCCACTTTTACAGGACGTCTATAGAGCTTTGACTTTTACATTTCTTCCTCGTTCAGGAGCAACGTTTTAACCGTCACCGGACCTTCAGGTTTTCTGAATACCGAGGGGGCGTTGGGGGGTTGGAAGTGAGGGAACAACTCCCTTCGCCGATTCGCCCCTAATTGCTAGAGCCTCACGAAAGAAACGATCGTGTGCGTCGTTACGAAATTCAGCGATTGGTCTCCGATTTTAAGGACCAGGGTCAGACGATGACTTTTGAGGTCAGGTCAAGTGGCGCAAGGCACAGGTTCGGTTTTTGGTAAATAACTTCGCTAAAAATGATCACAGATTCGCAGATTCACAGATTCGATATATAAGAGTACGCAGAATTATACATTAAATCGAATATACAGAAATATAAAATTATTAATCTCTATTGCTCAATGACGTTTGTTTTGTAGGTATATCATCAATGGAGCACTGTGATGCAGATGCGTACCCGAAATTCTTCCAAATACGAGTTATTCTCCCTTTTGATTGTGCATTTTTTTTTTTTTTGAAATACACGACATGATTATTTCCTGATTTATAGACTTGAAAGATTTATTTTATGTTTTTCTTTTTGGATACTAGAATTAACTTAAATGCCTTCTGAGTTTGAAGTTAAGCATTTGGACAGTACAAGCTGCATAGGTGTGTGTTCATATGCTTGCGTACTCCACCCGCGTGGCGTGCGTACTCTTACACACCCCATATGGTAAGAGTACGCAACTGCAGCGGTTCAGAGAATGTCAGTTTTAGACCACTTCCATTTACGCTGAAGGATCGTTGCCCCATGAGATGATGGCTAATTCAATGAACTTTAATACCTATTCCCTATTTGCGATTTCTTTCTTTCAAATATTAAACAAATGAGAGCAAGAAATCCACTAAGTGCGTACTCTTATACGACTTCACCCTAGTAGTTATTTGACGCAGCTGGGGTCTAGTTATTTGACGTGGCTGGGGTCTGCCCGTACGGCCGGCAGGTCTGCGCAGCCTGGACCTGAGCTGGTGCACACGGGTCACCGATGCCGCTCTCGAGTACATCGCCTGCGACCTGGCCCACTTGGAGGAGCTGGTGCTCGACAGGTGAGCCGCCACCGAAACCTACATCCCATCATCACAGTCATCGTCATCATCATCTAGGAAACCTGCTCCGCCATTGCCATCGTCTTCGGTCGGTTGGGTCGATAGCGTCAGCTCGGCGACGGCGACCGGTGCAGCGGTCCGGGTGCGGCCGCGGCGCGCCGCGCCACTGCCCATCGACCAGGCCGCGAGCCGAGGGCGGGGGGGGGGAGCGGGCCGCCGGCCGGCCGAGCCATATCGACCGGCAAGGTCGTCGGCCGCGACGGTACGAAGACAGCAGGACACGGGAGACAACTCCGGTCCCTGAGGGCACTGTGTGCTCGGACTACTGTCCATCTGACACGGTGCTGTCCATCAGACAGCACCGTGTACGGTCACCAGCACTGGCTACTAATCACCTCGTTTTCGGTCACCTGTTTGAAGACCGATCCAATCTCAGTGACACGAGATACATCAAATGGTCCGTTGGGGCGTCTGATTCTCGAATACCTACCTTGTTTCAGTATGTTCAAAGCATTTTTGGGTGGGGGTAAAAAAAAAACTCTTTTTCACTCATAACTTTGCCCCAAGAAGTCGCAGAACCTACGATGGACGTCAAACCCCTTGAGACCCCACTTTTTTGCGATAATTTTTAAATGCGTTAGCTCTCGTTGACGATATTCTGGCAATGTGTGTTTCAGAACCTGCCGAAACTTTAATTACTTAGGTATTTTGACGCCAAACGATTATGAAAGGTACTTCTCATTCACTCGTAATGTTAAATTTCACGGAACGAACCTGCTGTTTGGGTAGAGGCTACGCGCTCATGGGGCGGAGCCACGTAATGACGTCAGCGCTAAGCTCCGCCCTACCCCTCCGGCGCTCCTTGCCCGGCGTCCGGTCACTCGCGTCTCGCGCTCCATTCAGGCTTGATGGTGGGCGGTAGCTGGTAGCGGTAGCGGGCGCTAGTAGATGACATTAAGAGCAGATGGCGCTGGTGGCGGGGCTCGAGTGTGGCCGAACGCAATCCTCTGCCCGGGCCTGAATTGACGTTAGCATTACGAGTGAATGAGAAGTACGTACCTTTCATAATCGTTTGGCGTCAAAATACCTCAGTAACAAAAGTTTCGGCAGGTTCTGAAACACACATTGCCAGAATATCGTCAACCAGAGTTCACGCATTTAAAAATTATCGCAAAAAAGTGGGGTCTCAAGGGGCTTGACGTCCATAGTAGCGTTGCCTCTGATCCATAGACCACTAGTGCCACCTCTTGACAGCCGAACAAACCACCGAGGTAAATAATGTCACGTGACTGTTACACACGTTACGAAGACTACGCCGCCGTATTGGGGGAAGCGGGGCGGAGGCGTGGCGAGGGACGCGATCGGTCGGCTGGGGTCAGGTCGCCGAGGTCAGAGGTCATCCGCCGGAGGGTGTTTGGGCGGTTGGGCCGTGTGGGCTGAGGGTTGCGGAGTGGGGAGCGCTGGACCTGTCTGGTAGCGAGACCTACAACGCTGCGGCAGTTGAGAATATTGGGAGGGGATTGAGTGAGGGAGAGAGAGATAGAGAGAAAGAGAGATGGAGGGAGAGGAGAAAGAGGGGGCTCAAAAAGAAAGACTGTGGTAAAGGGTTAAGGACGGGAAGAGAGGAAAAGAAAACAAGAGAGAGAGAGAGAGAGAGAGAGAGAGAGAGAGAGAGAGAGAGAGAGAGAGAGAGGGAAAGAGAGAGAGAGAGAGAGAGAGAGAGGAAGAGGGGAGAGAGAGGGAGAGAAATAGGTAGAGGGGTGAGGGTAAACAGGTAAAGAAGAATTAGAATGGGCATCTCTCGGGACAGCTATCTGTCTGGCCAAAGTAACACCAAACGTTCCCAAGCATCGTTTTTCGGTCAAATATCGAACAAGTATAACGCCTTTTGGGGCGACTAACGGAGCGAGCGAGAGGGTGGGCCTTGCACCTGCGAAATTTCGAGGGGGTACCTCCAACTGACTTGTGCACGGCACCTTACTAACCGGTCTCTAGCGATGTTGCCAAATTTGAGCATAATCGGCCCAGCCGTTCTCGAGATCTGGAAGCGGCACTCTGCACGTGCGCACGTGCAGGATGGGTCCCAACTGACTTGTGCACGGCACCCTACTAACTGGTCCCTAACCATGTACCAAATTTGAGCGCCATCGGTCCAGCCGTTCTCGAGATCTGGAAACGACCCCTGCACGTGCGCACGTGCAGCAGCACCCCAACTCTGGCACATGGATATGCAGTGCCTAGTGGGTGCCTACCTACATGCCAACTTTCAGCGCAATCGGCCAAGTAGTTACCGAGATATTGCAACCAGACATGTGCATGGATCCGAGAGCTGGATCTATGATCTCAGTGGATCTCTCGACAAAATAGAGGGGTTGGATCTATGATCCGAGTGGATCTCTCGACCAAATTCAGGGGTTGGATCTATGATCCGAATGGATCTCTCGACAAAATTTAGGGGTCGGATCTATGATCTCTGTGGATCCAGCGGGCAAAAATTTGTGGAGGACCTATGATCTGTATGGATCTCACGACAACATGTAGCCAATGAAACCCTTATCCTACATAATTGTACACCTTACAGTGCAATACAATTGAGAATTGTCACTTGTGGACATGGTTAAGACCAGTTGTAATCATTAGGTATCATCATTAAATTTGAATTTAAATCAAAAACATTTGTACTACATTTAAAATAAACCAAGAACATGCACATTGCTACTTTTTGTGACCAATTGTAACTTTTTCATGACAGCACTGATGACAATCTCATCAACAAGCTACAGCCACTTTAATTCAATGAACAAACAGTACAGACAGATGCAGTGGCAGCGGGGCACTGCAGATTTTCATTTTGGTCCCATTCTTTCCATGCAACGCCAGTAGGGCTAATGTTAAAATGCCAAAGTCTATGGGGAGCACTGTACCCTGGTGCCACCCCCCTGTTCCGCCGCCTATTGCTATGGACAGATGTTAGGAAATCAAACCTGGAAGCCAAATAGGTCAGTTTTGTTAAAAATAATCCAGCAATCCACTTCTCCCAGGTATGAAACCCCAACCCAGAATGTTCGTATGAGCTATTAGTATGTGGAACACAATTTCGATTTAGTAAGAATAGTAACCAACCTCTAATACTTTCCTAATAAAATTACAAGTTCAAAAATGGCATCAACTTCTTCAGATTACCTACTTTTGGCATCGTGCCACGTATGGTGCCATGCTGTGCTTTCGTTATGAGAGAGCCTCCCAAAAAAAGACAAACGAAATTCACAGGTCACGTTTTGGTAATATTGTTTTGTTACGTCATTATCGTTTGACCAATGAAAAATCTTAATTTGACTAAAACCGTAATGATTCCAAAAGATTCCCCGTAATAGGCCCTTCCAACTAATGACGTAAGATATTGTGATTTTTTTGGAAAGTGAATAAAATAAAGATACAAGGCGCACACCCGGCTCAGGGTCATGTAATACCGTTTCAGCTTACGTTTACGTCATTAAATTCAACGCTACAAAGATGATATTCACAAACAATCGTATCGTAAAATTATGTGAGGCAGAGAAAAATGAACATTCTTTTGAAAAAACTCCAGACTTTTGAATTTCCAGTTTGATTTTTTATTTATTTATTTACATTATACTCGAAGGTAGAACGCTTAGCTCATTTGTTATTTGAAATGACGTCACGAATTCTATTTAGATACTGAATAATCATTTTACGGTAAATATCCATGGCCATTACAATTGACATTTCGCTTCCCATCACTTCCGCAGGCTGTTGAATATTTTTATACTTTTGTTTATATCTGTTTATTTTATCAAATATTTCTTTCAATAGATTAAAATACCTTTACCTAACCAAGTCACATGTGTCAGTATCAACTTTTATTGTTTATCAATCAATTGTGTTAGCTGGAAACTGGAAAGCCTCATGGGTTGTCTAATGCAAGATTGTCTTATCAATATCGTTATGTAGATTCTAACATGAATTGTGATGTGGTAGGTACCTAGTACCTAATGTATTGTTCATTAGCAATTACTTTGACTTACCTCTATGTTAATTGTTAATGCAAACTTTTCTGTTGGTATGTGAACAATCTTCATGTCACTCAATTCTCTCAAGTTGTGACCGTCATGAGCCTCCTTTATTTTGTATTCTGTATAATGTAACTGGATGCCTTTACTAATATGGCCTTTGTATAAGATTGTTTGTTTCTAACCATACTTTGGTATTCATAACTTCTTATGAAAGAAAGTTGTTAACATTTTGAGCACCTATGAGCTATGATCCCAATGGATCTCACGACAAAATTGGGGAGCCAGATCTATGATCCGAGTGGATCTAGCGACAAAATTGAAGGTTCAGATCTATGATCCCAGTAGATCTCTCGACAAAATTGAGGGGTTGGATCTATGATCTGAATTAATCTCGGATCGGGATCCATGGAATCGGATCTCAGATCCATTTTTCCGGATCCAAGCACATGTCTGATTGCAACAATTACAAAACTGACACCTCTTCTTTTTGCACGTGGCACGTGCATAAGGGGTCACTCACATGCATCGGGAATAGTCCAATACTTGGTAGAAGGAATGAAACTACCCTACAAAAATTACCGCGTGTAAATCGGTCAAGTGGTTGCTGAGGTATAAGCCTCGCAAAAGCGTCCGCACGGCCGGCCGCTCATACTCAGAAATTTCCGTTAATCTAAGGAAAGACTACGCTCGCTTCGCTCGCTCCGTGATTAAGAACTTACACCAGTAACCCTATCTCATATCACAGAAGTTATTTAATGTCTAGAAAAATGGTAAGCTGTTTTGAGTTTTCGATATTGTATTGTATTGTATTGTATTGTATTGAACAATCATGAGCGATTCCACATTCTGAACGTGCGTGGCGATTACTGCTCAGAATCCGTATCCGCGGCTACTAATCTAAACATTCACAGCATTCACACATTCACTCACGTCAAAGCACGGAGGCAGAGACACTTTCGTAGTACCCCAGGTATGTACAGGTACAACTCACCCACCCACCAATACATTGGTCAGCGACGATCAGTTGATGCCTCGTCCACTATCGCGGCTTTAACAGATCGGGCAAAGGGGGCGGGAGACAGCTGCGACAGCTGAGTTGGGAGACTGTTGAGTAGAACTGCGGCTCGATAGCCGAACCGCCGCCTACCCGTTTCCAGCCGTGGTCGCGGAAGGTGAAAGAGGTGGTCTTGCCTGGAGTGTCTCTCCCGGACAGCGCTGTTTGTGACGAACATGGTTGCCAATTCCTCGGGTTCGCCGCACTGTATGGCTTTGTGGGCGATAACAAGGGTTTGGTAATCAGCCATATGACGCGGGGACAACCACCCGAGCTTTTTTCGCAGGTCAGAGACGTGGGCAAATTTACGGCGACCGAAAATGACTCTAGCAGCGAAGTTCAATTTTTTTTTGGAGACGATCGATTTTTTTTTCTCGAGTTTTATTCACAAAACGTTCACACACTGCGAAAGCATCAGCGACACTATTAAAAAAAAATGACGTATAATGAGAATACGGCCCGCCCGTCTGGGCGGGACGGGACGACACTATCAGGCCATTGCCGCCCCAACCCCAGGGAGAGCTAATAAGAGACACCTCCCTGGCCGGGGAGAGGTGTAGGATACCGTCCCCCCCCCCCCCGGCGCTCCAGACGGGCCGCCCGCCCCCGCCCGCGCTGCCCTGCTTAATAATGGCGTATGGATATAAAAACGCATAGGCAAACACTCGCAGGGGCAGCGCCCCTATCACGCCGACCGCCCGAGCGGGACGCCATCGCGCAGTCCGGCGCCCCGGCCGAGCGGCCGGCGGACCGACCCTGCACAGCGTGCTAGGGCCGCTGTGCAGGGCCGGTCACGGGTTAGCCCGGATGGGTTAGGGGCGGGGGCATCACAATGCACAATCCATCACCAATGCCGATCAGTAAGGAGTCGCGTGGTGGCAGCCGAGCTGAGCGGACGTGCGGTGGCCCGCTCCGCTTCGCCGTTGGCGTGACCGGGCGGAGCCCTGTGTGTTCCGGAGCCGTAAAACGGTCGGCACGAGTGAAGATAGCGGGCAGTGATCAGTGAAAGCGTGAGAGCGACAGTAATGACGAAGCGTAGTAAAAGACGGCATGAGTCCGGGACACCACAGAAGGATGAAGGTGAGGCCGCACTGTCCGATGCTGTGACAGATTTAAAAGCTTTTATTGAAACAAAAACAAGTGAGGCCGTGGTCGAAATCAAAAGAACGTTAGATCAGCGAGTGGCAAGCATCGAAGAATCTTTAAACTTTGCATATGAATCCATAACTGCAACTTCAAATAAGACAAGCGTCGTTGAGAAAAAGGTGGACGAGGTCAGTGGCGAGTTAGAGCAGCTGAAGCTCCGTGGCACAGTTGGAGCATGAAAGAGAGGAGGGAGAAAGAATCAGCAGAATGCCGCTGATTTTTTTTTTTTTGACTCATTGCCATAAAATGAGAGGCAGTACTGGATGCGTGACATAACGAGTGCTGTCACGAGCGTTCTAATGATGCCATCCGGGAGACTGTGGCGCGCATGGATAGACCGATCAACAGTCCCGTACACCGACGGCTGAGTTCGAAGGCGTGAGCGTCCCAGGATAGCGTAGGGGAGAGAGGTCATATTGCGCCCCTTAAGGATATCGGCCTATTGCGGCTAAAGTTGACCAGCTGTCATGTTTGATGATATCTCAAATTGTACCTCAGTTATTTGGCATCAAATAACAACTCCCAATTTGTATCACACCCAGAAAAATTAACAAGAGAAAGCTTTCCGGCACATCTGCAAAGGGCGCATTTACGGACTCCCATAAAAAAGAGCCCATGCCTCTCATGTAAAAGGCGCCCTATTAAAAACAACTGTTTGCCACCAACTAAGTAGCCTATTTGAAGTGTCAGCCATTAACCATTTATGCTGTGAAGGTAAGGTAATGGTAAGGTGAGCGCTCTAATAATCAAAGTATTCAATGAA